>NW_004949102.1:6953141-6953747 GCF_000317375.1 Microtus ochrogaster | reverse complement strand
TTTTTTTTTTTTTGAAACAGGGTTTCTCTGTGTAACCCTGGGTGTCCTAGAACTTGCTCTGTAGACCACCTAGCAGAGATCCACGTGCTTCCACCTGTCTCAAATGCTGGGATTAAAGGCGCGTGCCACCACCACCCAGCAGGCATTTTCCTTTCAGCCTAAATGAAAAAAATAAGGAGGAAAAGAAGAAGCACTTCCTCCTGGCTGACCTTGAAACCTGTGCTAGGCTCTCCAGATTTGGGGGCCGGAGTACGGAAGCTGGCTCTGCCACCTCTCTGTCCTCAGGAATTCTCTTTCTCCAACACGTACTTGGGATGTGGAAGGTGGTTTCCTAGTCCTTAAACCACATTCGCCAGCTAACATGGAGAGGAGGACAGGGCAGTATTCCTAGCCCTGCCCAGGCTAGCTGTTAATCTCTGAGCATGTTATCTTTAGCTCCTCATGAGAGGTGCAGCCCCTGGATCTCACGACTTCTCAAAGTTTTTTGCCCATAAGACGATTCCAGGAGGGGGCTGGAGAGATGGCTCAGTGGTTAAGAGCATTGTCTGTTCTTCCAAAGGTCCTGAGTTCAATTCCCACTAACCACATGGTAGCTCACAACCATCT
>NW_004949102.1:6952333-6952873 GCF_000317375.1 Microtus ochrogaster | reverse complement strand
TCATTTAATATGTGGAGGCCCATATCTGCCTATATTTGGAGAGTCTGAGGCAGAAAGACCATCATTAGTTTGAGGTAAGCCTGGGCTATAGACCATCTCACAAACTTAAATAAATAAACAAATAAATAAAACCAGTTATTGACCTGATTTTGTTTTTCTCTTACTAAACTGAAAATTCCTGCTGAGTGGTAGTGCTATATGCTTTCAAAACAAGGGGGAAAAAAATCTTCATTTTCTTCATTGGCTAGTGATCCAGTGCACTGCCAGTTTGTGTGTGTGTGTGTGCGCACACGTGATAGTGTGCATGTGTGTGTGATAGAAAGAGAGTGTGTGCGTGTGAGATTGAGAGAGAGACTAATTTCCCCACAGTTACCTGGTAGATACCAAAGAAAGCTGCATTCCCACACTCAGGAGACTGAGGCAGGAGGATTAGTATGAATTCAGTGCCAGCCTGGGCTATTAGCTGGTGCCAGCCCAATCTGAGTTATATGACAAAACCACATACTTAGGAGTCTTCTACCCCTCAAAAAGAATGTACCA
>NW_004949102.1:6950175-6951878 GCF_000317375.1 Microtus ochrogaster | reverse complement strand
TCCAAAGTTACAGATAAACCCTGTTTTGAAAACAAAAACTAAAAATAAACAACAACAACAACAAAAAGAACACGCCATATAGGTCGGCAAAGATGACATATATTGCCAAAAAGCACAACCCATAAAGCAGAGCATGTGTGAAGAAGTCCCATGTTAGCACCCTGGGCACAATTCTGCCTTTAAGTCATCCTAGCCTAGGTACAGGCGTGCAGAAGATGATTCTGGCTGTCTGTTCCCAGCTAGTGTCAGTCTTTCTGGCTGAGTCCCCAGACATTGTGTAGCAGAAACAAGCCATTCTCACTAAGGTCTGTGTGAACTTTTGACCCCCAGACTCTATGCTCATAACACAGTGTTAGAAGGATGGCAATCCCTTCCACAGACGAGTTTGGAGCCTGGAAAAGAGGCAGGGTTAGAGACATAAAGTTGAAACTGTTTCAATAGCCAGGTTCATAACCCAAGCACTAGGCAGCTGAAGGTGGGAAGGAAACCACCAACTGGAAGCCAGGTTGGGCTTTATCAATAAACCCTGACTAAAAGAAAGATAGGAAGGGAGAGAAGAGGGGAGGAGAAAGCTCAGGGAGTAAAAACATTTGGGGGGCTTTGAGTCTCCAAATGTAAGGTTAAACAGCAATGGTGTCCATGGTAAAGATGAGAGGGATGTGGGAGACAGTAGGAGAACCACTGTTCCATTTGGACAGTGGAGATAACCCACTGAAATGGACAGCTAGTACTGCCCAGTACTGTCTGTATGATGTGATCTGGGAACACCCTAACAACAACCTTCCGGATACACCGCAAGGGATTATTTAACCTCTGGGTATGCCTGTGAGGAATGCTGGTGAGGTGGCTAATTGCTGGCTGGAAAACCTATACTAAAAGAGAGGCCTCCCTGAACTTGGGTCCTAAACTGCATGAAGAGGAGACAGCTAACTGGTCTCAAGCAGTCAATCTCTCTGCTTCCTATTTGTGGGTGTCCAGTGGCCAGCTTTGGTGTGGGAGATCCTTCTGTATATGTGTTGCTTTTATTGGTTAATGAATAAAGAAGCTGCTTTTGGCCGATGACTTAACAGAATATAGCCAGGGTGGAAAAGATATATAGAGAGAGTAGGCAGAGTCAGGGAGAAGCCATGGAATTGTCAGAGGAGAAAGATGCAAGTTGTTAGTTGGAACCTTGCTGGTAGGCCACAAACCTCATAGTTTAAAATATAAAATAATAGAAATGGGTTAATTCAAGATGTAAGAGCTAGCTAGAAATACACTTAAGTGATTGGCCAAGCAGTAATTTAAATAATATAGTTTCTGTGTGATTATTTCCAGTCAGGGTGGTCGGGAAATGAACTAGCAGTCTCCACCAACAAATTGGCATGCCAATGTGTGCCAGCTAAATCCACGTAAAGCCTGACAGAGCTTGGAAAGGAATTCTAGACACAAAAACATGGCTTCTTGGTAGCCAGCAATTTTTTGTTTTGGATGGACTCTGCTGTGGTGAGTTTAAGAGAGGTTTTCCTGACTCAGCAATAGCAGCAAAAACCACAAAACTCCTTTAAGAAGGCTTCCTGGTTCCTGCTAGTTACACAAACAGCTTTGGCTCTTTCAGGAGACAGAGCATTTATTATTATTATTTTTTGGTTTTTAGAGACAGGGTTTCTCTGTGGCTTTGGAGCCTGTCCTGGAACTAGCTCTGTAGACCAGGTTGGTCTCGA
>NW_004949102.1:6948322-6950075 GCF_000317375.1 Microtus ochrogaster | reverse complement strand
AGTGCTGGGATTAAAGGCGTGCGCCACCATCGCCCGGCGAGACAGAGCATTTAGATGGGGTTTGTGAGCAGCATGTTACAAACTGCTTGATTGCATGACATAGACCTGCTGCATACTCAGTGTGCATGGCTTGCAGAGGCAGTGAGCATGCCTCTGCCATGTTGGACTGGGGAGTCAAAAGACAAAACAGCCTTAGTCCTAGCCACACCCTCTTAGCATTTTTTTTAAAACAAAGGTGCTCCTGTTCAGAAAATAATTATAGATATGCAATAAAGACAAATTCAGATAAAAAAGACCTCTAAATGGATCATAGTGTTGGATAAATAAACATAGGCAAGAGAGAGAGAGAGAGAGAGAGAGAGAGAGAGAGAGAGAGAGAAGAAAAAGAATATATAGACCGTTCTAAAAAGAAGTAAATGGTTTTTAAAAAAGAAAGATAAGGTTTTTTTGTTTTGTTTTGTTATTTTGGTTTTTTGAGATGAGGTTTCTCTGTGTAACAGTCCTTGCTATCCTAGAACTAGCACGTATAGACCAGGCTAGGCTTGAACTTGTGGAGATCTAACTGCCTCTGCTTCCTGAGTTCTGGAATTAAAGGTGTGGGCCACCATTGTCCAGTATGGTAAAGTCTTTAAAAAGACAGAGTAAGAGTAAGACAGTCATAGATTAAAGGAGTACAGATAAATAAGATGGAAAATTCACAGAGTCTGAATTATGTATATTATTGTGTTTTCTTTGAATTTTTTGACTGTGAAGGAGCTAAGTACAGAGAGACATTTCATTGTACATGCTGCTAAGCTAAGCCAGCACATATGTTTTAAAGGAATCTTGACTTCAAATTTGGGTCAAAGGATTCACTGTTTAGGAAAAAACATTCTTCTTTTGTTTCCACAGGGGATGAGAATCTGTAGATTCCTTCCAGACTAATGTGGTTTAATGGACCAAGATCCCCTAAAAGGTCACCATAAACACCCCCAAAAATTATTTCGCCCAGCAAAAAGCAGAAAGCAGTTTGCAAAGAACTCTTGTCTGAATTTAGGACTTTCATGACAGTGAAACACATCTGTTCCTGGCAGCACCAATGTACTTCAAGAGGATGATGGGCATCAGAGAGGCTTCTTATGGAGTTTACTAGCCATTTGGGAAAGAAATTGCTCTTGCCTGGACTACTTGATGTTATGTGTATGAACTGGACATGCAGAACCCACAGAGAGAGGACTGCTGAACTTGCCTAAAGGTGAAATGGTCCTTCAGGGTTCCTACTGCATGAGAGTCTGCAGGACACAGAAGAAAGCAACAGATGGACTTTGCCATTGCAAGGCAGAACAGATCTTCAAATTTTCTGCTTCATGGAAAAGTCTGTTGGATACTATGGGCCTGTAGGCTGAAGATGGATGCTCCAATGATACAGAAGAACGTTGGGTGACTGTCCAGGCAGCAAGATGTCTCTGTCAATTCTAGAGTTTTAAAGTTGCTTACAATGCACGTCCTGTTAACTTAGGTAATATTATATTCTTCTGTCTCAAAAAACCAAAATTAAATATAACAGATATAAATATTGTAACTGTAATTCTTGCTTGATACCTCTTTTGTTATATGTAATTTTACTATGTTAAAGTTAAAACCTTCCTCCGGGT
This sequence comes from Microtus ochrogaster, assembly GCF_000317375.1. Taxonomy (NCBI): domain Eukaryota; kingdom Metazoa; phylum Chordata; class Mammalia; order Rodentia; family Cricetidae; genus Microtus; species Microtus ochrogaster. Next base: position 6,948,441 of record NW_004949102.1, on the reverse strand, counting down.
GGTGGTGGCGCACGCCTTTAATCCCAGCACTTGGGAGGTAGAGGCAGGTGGATCTCTGTGAGTTCGAGACCAGCCTGGTCTACAAGAGCTAGTTCCAGAACAGGCTCCAAAACCACAGA
>NW_004949102.1:6940385-6948222 GCF_000317375.1 Microtus ochrogaster | reverse complement strand
AAAAAAAAAAAAAAAAAAAAAAAAAATATATATATATATATATATATATATATATATATATATATATATATGAGCTAGCTAGCAATACATTTAAGTAATTTGCCAAGCAGTGATTTAAATAATATAGTTTCTGTGTGATTATTTCGGGTCTGGGCCATCGAGAAATGAACTAGTGGCCTCCCCCAACACAGTTTAGTTTAAGCTCCTTGATGTCCCCACCACAAGGGACAGAGCCCTCAGTCTGCAGGCAAAACTACCCCCTTCACCTTCAATGTGCTCTTGTCAGAATCTCCATCACCACAACTGGAAAAGCGGCCAGGGCAGCCAGCGGGCTTTGCCTTTCCCTACTCCAGCCACCAAACAGCTGAGAAGGTTTCCTGTGCTGTTGTAATCAACTTGCACAAAAGGGGGTGGCGTAAGGTAACAGGATGGCCTCTTCCCACTACCACCTCTGCTTCTGCTGTCACACAGAGTTCTTCCCAGCATGTGTGTCCCAATTTCCCCATTTTTTTTTACTGTGTGTGTGTGTGGTATTATGTATGTGCACAGGTGTTCCTCAATTGTGCTCACCTTCGTTGACTGTTTTGTTTTTTCTTGTTTGGGGGTACTTAGTTCAGGCCCTCATGCTCACCCCAGAAGCACTTCACTGAGCCATTCCCACCTAGTACCACCCACCCCCACCAACCCCCAATGGTTTCCTTTATTTATTTATTTTTCCTTTTTTGAGGCAGAGTATCACTATGTAGCCCCGGTAGGCTTGAAACTTTTAGACCATGTACAGAGATTTCTCTGCCTCCTGAGTGCTGAGAGTAAAGGTACACAGCATCCCACTCAGCGATGACATTCCAGTTCTTTATTTATTTATTTTATTTATTTTTGGTTTTTCGGTACAGGGTTTCTCTGTAGCTTTGGAGCCTGTCCAGGAACTCTCTCTGTAGACCAGGCTGGCCTCGAATTAACAGAGATCCACCTGTCTCTGCCTCCTGCATGCTGGGATTAGAGGCATGTGCCACCACCGCCCTGCTGTCCCAGTTCTTATAAGGACCCCAGTCATTCATTCAAAGTCATCTTGATCTACATCTAGTGTGACCTAAATTTGAGGACCTCTTCAAAGACCTTTACTCCAAATAAGGCTACGTTTACTTCAATGTCTTATGATTATCTTTTTTTGTTGTTGTTATTTGTTTGTTGTTGTTGTTGTTGAGACAGATTTTTCTCTGTGTAACAGCCCTGGCTGTTCTGGAACTCTTTTTGTAGACTGGACTGTCCTCAAACTCAGAGAGATCCACCTACCTCTGCCTTCCAAGTGTTGGGATTAAAGGTGTGCACCACCACCACTGGACACACACACGTGTGTGTTTGTGTGTGTGTGTGTGTTGTCTGCATATATGTGTACTTGCACTGTTTGTGTGTCCCTTGTACCCATCAAAGTCAGAAGAGGGTGTTTGAGTTCCAGAAAATGGAGTTCAGGGTGGTCACAAGCCATCATGAGAGTTCTGGAAATTGAACCCAGCTCCTCTGCAAGAGTAACAAGTGCTCTAAACTGATGAGTGACTTCCTTAACTCCTATTAACAATACTATTTTCTTAAATCCCAGCACTCAGGAGGCAGAGGCAGGCAGATCTCTGTGGAGTGGAGTTCGAGACCAGCCTGGTCTACAAGAGCTAGTTCCAGGATGGGCTCCCAAGTTACAGAGAAACCCTGTCTCAGAAAACAAAAACAAAACAATACTAATTTCAGTTCTGGGTGTCGAACACAGGGCCTCCTGTATACTAGGTGAAGTATCCCTCTATCAACTCCCATCCTCAGCTCTTTTGTTTTTTTGTTCCTTTTTATTTGAGATAAAGTCTCCCTCAGCTACTCAGGCTAACCATGAACACAGTCTATGTCTCCAAGCAGCCTGCTTTTCAACTTTTTTTTTGGTTTGGTTTTTCAAGACAGGGTTTCTCTGTGTAGCCCTGGCTGTCCTGGAACTCAGACTACTGGGATTAAAGTGTGCACCACTACCACCCGACACATGCTTTAAAATTTTGATTCTCTTACCTCAGTCTCCAGAGAGGATGGGATTACAGGCGTGCGCCACCACCTCCCGGCCCCCAGCTCAACATATCTTTCAGAGGGGCACAGCTCAACCCTTGTCAAGGGGATATGAACCAGAGAGACTTTTGCTAGATGAGCCTCACAGTAAGGAGCTACAAGGGAGTTGCCGTGGGAGTCGCTCTAGCAGCTGTACGGAGGGGCCCCACCCGCCATTCATAGCCTCATTTGAAGATACCCTTAAAAAGGTGACTAAGTAGAAATGGGACTATTAAGGTGTCCTTATAAGAAAGTCATGTGGTATGTTAATCATATTCCTCTTGCATTAATCTTGGCTGTCTTGAGGAACAACTTGAGGTCCACTGCCGTTGTGGAGGATGGTCTGATGTCAATCCTTCCAGGGGGTAGGTCTGTTACTATGGACCATTGTTCATCCTGGGCATGTGAAGGGGTCCCCCAGGTGCCCAGGGTTTCAGCAGGAGACCTTACCTCTCTGATTCAGCTCCAAGGCCTGTATAGCTACTCCGTAACGATCCCGACCCAGAGACCTCTGCAGCTTCCTGTTCCAGCTCCCTGCTGGAACTCAGGACCAAGCTCCATGGGCCTGGCTCTTTAGCATCCCTACCCCAGCCCTCAGTCATCCAGATTTCTCATCTACCTTTTCTGTAAAGGGAAGTGAGGAGTTATTTAAAGATATTGTATGTATAAGTATGTGTCCAGTGTGAGGCCAGATTCCCCCTGGCAGGAGCTGGAGTTACATGGCTGTGAGCTGCATTCCGAGGATGCTAGGAACCACACCTGGCCCTCTGACAGAGCAGCAAGTGCTCTTAACCACAGAACCATCTCCCCCAATCCCTGAAATGGTGTGTGTGTGTGTGCGTGTGTGCGTGTGTTTGTGCCACAGCATGCTTGTGGAGGTCAAAGGAATCACTTCTTTTCCTCTGCCATGTGAGTCCAAAAATTGAACTCAGGTAGGCAAGTATCTTTCTCTTTCTCTTTCTCAGAATCATAAAATCCAATCTCGCTGACAGAGCACACGGAAGTCCCTCATCTCTTCATATTATAAGCTCTCGGAGAGAAGATGTCCCCAAATAGAGACCCGCTTACCCCGCTTGGAGGGGAAAAGTGCCCTTTTATTCCTCCTAAGGCATCCACAGCAGCAAAACCAAATGGGGTTTGATTCTCAGCCAGTTCCTCTGCTACCATCCCACGCAATGGTTCCCTTCACCAGAGAAGAGAGAAGAGGGCAGAGGGAAGGTTTTACCTGTATTGTAATCGTGGGTGTTGCCGTCTCCCTGATAGTCACGGGGACAGCTTAAGGACAGGTACCCCAGATTAAACAGTTTTGTGTTCCAATACAGATGTTCCAATAAATGCTGGATGAATGAATGAATTGCTCAAGGAATTCAGAACTCTTCCTAAATATTGTACTTAACTGCCGGCATCAGGAGGCTTAAATCCCAGGACCTCTAGCATCCCGTTGCACTGGCAGAGGGCTTCCGGTTTCTGAAGCACGATGGAGGCTCATCCTCACAGACTGTCTGTGGGAGAAGCTTCTGTAAGGTAGCATGTTTGGTACTGGAATCTTCTCTTACTGACCAAATATGATCAGCGGAGTCCCAGGTGCCTTTTGATGCAGTGCCTCCATCTAGGCTACAAATGAGCCTGCTTTGCCCAGGTGATGGGTTGCTCCTTCCCAGCAGGACATAGCCAAAGGAGGGCTCCTCAGCCAGATTTCTTTTAGGACTGGGAACCAAGTTCTCCTTCCCTTCCCTAGGACACAGATGGGTGCTTAATTCTGCACTCGGTGATCTCAGAACAGACAATGGGGTTGCTCTTGAGTGAGAGAAATTTAATTCCAGTCAGCTGTGTGGGCAAGCTCGAGGGATGCCAACCAAAGCCCATAGGGGTTGAGAAAAGGTCCTAATAGCCAGCATGCATTCCTGAAAACAGGTCCTACAAATAAGGATACAAATTCTCGCCCACCCTGGCCTTATTATCATTTTTTGAGACAGTGTCTCACATAGCCCAGGTTAGCCACCAAATCATTGCAAAGCCAAGAATGACCTTGAACTTTGGATCTTCTTGCTTCTACCTCTAGGGTGCTTCAGAGTCAAGTGTTTGTCACCACACCTGGCTGGCCATAAAATCCAGGGCTTTGACCACGCTAGGCAAACACTCCACCAAGTGAGCCATCCCCCCCCCCCAGCCCTCCTGGACTTGCTTATTGATCGTAGCTGAAACCCAGTGGGAAGCAAACCCCTGAACGGGGAAAGCCTTCCTATCGATGCTAAACAAAGACACAGCTAGCAGACACAACGTGGTCCTTCCTGTGGGAGTTTCCGAGAGGGGAGGACTATCACCCAGCCAGGGGCAGACAGAGAAGGGGATTATCAAGGAAATGCATTTATCTGTTAAAGGCGGAGTCTAAAGTGAGGGGACCGAGCAGGAGTGAGAAGAAAAGCTGCTGAGTTGAATTCCTACAACACAGGAAACTCCAGCTCTCCACAGAGGACAAGGGAAGCTGGGGGAAAATTCTGTACCTAAGCCTACACAATGCCCCCCAGAGATAGAAGTCTGAAAAGAGCTTCTAACTCGGTGAAAAAGGAGGTGAGGGACACCATTTATGTTCAAACCATCATTGAGCTTTGGCCTATAACCCCTCAGGGACTCTGCTCAGCCCTGGTGGTAAGAGAGATCTGGTCTTGACACCCCCCCCCCCCCCCGAGCTTCTAGAACATCCAGAGACACAGACATCCATCAGTGGACCACACACAGACAACTGTGAACTCCAGCAGTCTTAGACTTCAGCTGCCTCCTGCTTCTGGCCAGAGCATGGCCTCAGCCACACACAGTGTTCTTTCCCTACTGTCAAGGAGGATCCGTTTCCGGTGGGATTGCTCTCCTCTCCTCTCCGGGCAGAGAGGCAGTCCGCCATTACTGAGTAGGATTAAGTTACAGTACAGCAGTGCACGGAGTTCAGTTGTAGAGCATTTTCCCAGGACATGGAGGGCCTGGGTTCAGACCCTGGCTGCGTGCATGCGTGCGCGCGCGCGCGCGCGCGCACACACACACACACACACACACACACACACAGAGTTAAATATTTTGAGGGAGTCCAGTGATTTACTTTAAGATGCCTGACATCCTCAAACACTGCCGGAAAGATAAATAACCTTTCTAAAAATCAAGAACCTTCGACCTTGGTTTTTTTTTGATTTTTCAAGACAGGGTTTCTCTGTGGCTTTGGAGCCTGTCCTGGAACTAGCTCTGTAGACCAGGCTGGTTTCTAACTCACAGAGATCAGCCTGCCTCTGCCTCCCGAGTGCTGGGATTAAAGGCGTGCGCCACCATCGCCCGGCTTGACCTTGGTTTCTAAGAATTCAATTTTATTTCTAATATACTGTAAGACAAAAGTGCTCACGTGTGCTTGTGGGCTATGAGTGTGTGCACATGAATGAGAATGTGCTCACTTGTGCATGGATATGTGAGGCCAGATACCAACTTTGGGTGTCTTCTCCAATCTCACTGACTTACGGTTGCCTTTTTCAGATGGACTGAGTGGCCCGCCAGCCCTGGAATCTGCCTGTCTCCATCCCTCCCCAATGCTGGGACTCGAAGAGATGATGCAGGGGTTAAGAGCACTGGCTGCTCTTCCAGAGGACTTGGGTTCAATTTCACTCCCACAAGGTGGCTCACATCTGTCTGTTATTTCAGTTCCAGGGATCCAACACCTTATTCTGTCTTCCTTGGGCACCAGGCAAGCACACGGTACACAAATATATATACACGTAAAATACTCATACACAGAACGTTAAAATTAAAATGAAAAATATCAGCCTGAAAGGGGCATTAGTGGTGCACACCTTTAATCCCAGCATTACGGAGGCAGAGGCAGTTGGATCTCTGTGAGTTCAAGGCCAGCCTGGTCTATGTAGAGAATTCCATGACAGCTAAGACTACATAGAAACACTCCGTCTCACCGGGCGGCGGTGGCACACGCCTTTAATCCCAGCACTTGCGAGGCAGAGGCAGGCAGATCTCTGTGAGTTCGAGACCAGCCTGGTCTACAAGAACTAGTTCTAGGACAGGCTCCAAAAAAAAAAAAAAAAAAAAAAAAAAAGAAGGAAAGAAACACTCTGTCTCAAAAAACAAAAGAAGAAAATAAGAAAGAAAAATTATTAAAAAGCATTTCTAGCTAGCTGAGTTTTGTTTTTGAGACAGGGTCTCATTCTGTAGTTCAAATTTGCTTAGAATTCACCACTTAGCCTAGGCTGGCCTTGAACTCCTGATCCTCGTGTCTTAGCTCAAGTGCTGAGATTAGGTAGAAGTACCACAGTCAGATGTGTTTTCTTTAGGAGTCTAGTTTTTCCCAGCAGTCCTCTTTTCTCTGTCCCCGGTTTATAAAGGAAGGGTAAAGGGCCTGTGAGGTAGGGCCCAGCCTTTGGTCTTGTAAGCGTGGAAGATCCTGGCGCTGCCCTGAAACAGCTTCTGCCTAGGCCAGTCTACCTCCTCCAGTCACAGCCACGTTACAAGGGTGCGGCAGGCGCGCAGGTGAACTTCACAGGAAGGCTAGGTAAGAAGGCGTGCCGTTCCGGGGCCTCTGGAGGAAGCAAATTGCTCTGAGAACAGTGAAAGATGCCAAGAGGAAACTGAGACTTGGGTAGGAATGCCCTGGAGACCTCATCTTATCTCTCTGCCCTGGAGACAGGCCTTCCCAGCAGCCACTGCATCCCCTTTTCTTCCCTACAAGGATTTGGGGGTAACTTAGGAATCAGAAGTACAATAGGGAAACACGAACATGATATACAACCTTGAGTCACTGTGGCTGAGCCGGATGCTACCTGGCTGGTAACTATGGGGAACCAATGCTGGCCTTGGCAGGAGGAAGAGGAGGTCTGACCAGAGGTTCTGAGCTTCACTCTGGGTGAAAATGCAGCTCAGGACATCCGGCCTGTGCTGGAATCCTTCCACACTGTAAAATCCCTCCATCCCTAAAGAGTTCCCTCTCGGGAACTCAAAATCCAAGCCTCCAGCAAAGGCAGGAGGCACAGGAGTGAATTACACGGAGCTGAAAGCCGGCATCCCATGGGAGGAGGCAGCAAGCGAGGCCTGGGGGACAGGGGCATCTTCCAGAAAACAAGGACTGTCTGGGGGTTGGAGGCAGCAGGGGAACAGCCTCAAGGAACCAAAAGGTGAGGCGGTAATTTAGGGAAGGCCTGTGCCAACCTCCAAGTTGCTTCTATGGCAAAGAGATGCGAACGAAGGGAGAAAGGGAAATGTTATAATATGAGCGGCTGGGCTGCGTCCCCAGTACCCTGGCCGCCTGGCTAGCTTATGCCCCGAAATAACAACATACAAACTGTATTCATTTAAGCACTGCTTGGTCCATTAGTTCCAGCCTCTTATTGGCTAGCTCTTACATATTAATCTAACCCATTTCTAATAATCTGTGTAGCCCCACAAGCTGGCTTACCAGGGAAGATCTTAACCTGCATCTGTCTGGAGTGGGAGAATTTTATGTCCTATTAAAGGGCCAAGGCAGTTTCTTTATTTAACCAATGAAACAACAGATAGAAAGATGACCCTCCTCCATCAGGGAAAGAGCTGGGATTTGTTTTTATCTGGTTCACAATATTTGTACATATCTGTGGAGTATGGTACAATGATTCTTTAAACACATTCAACGTGTATTGATCAGTTTAAGAAGATCACCATTTCCATCTCCTTAAAGGTTTTTATTTTGCTTACTCATTATTTATTTTTCATTTTGGGGGTTTTGTTTTTATCAATTTTTTTT
>NW_004949102.1:6938510-6940244 GCF_000317375.1 Microtus ochrogaster | reverse complement strand
CCTGCCTCTGCCTCCCGAGTGCTGGGATTAAAGGTGTGCGCCACCATCACCCGGCATCAATTATTTTTTTAAGATAGGGTCTCATGTAGCCCAGGTTAGCTATATGACTGAGGATGACCTTGATCTCCCAACCCTCCTGCCCCCCCCATCTCCTAAATGCTGGGATTACAGGCCTATGATTCCACTACCAGACTGTTTTATTTATTTGCTTGTTTATTACATACGTGAGAGTGCTGGGGCATGCGAACCACTGCACATGGGTGGAGGTAAGAAGACAACTGTGGAGTCTCTTTTCTATGCTTTTAAAGCAGGATATTACATGGCCCAGGCTCGCCTGGATCTTGCTATGTAATTCATGCTGAACTCAAAAATCTTCCTGCCTCAGCTTCCCAAGCGTAGCAATTACAGGTCCATACCACTACACTCGGCTCTTGATCGGCTCTACTTGTTGGGAACCTTCAGCCTTTCCTGGTTATTATGAAGAGTATGGGATGAGAGATCTAGCTCAGTTGGTTGAGACCCGACTGATCTCCAACACAGCATTGGATGGGTGTGGTGGTGCTTGTCTGTAATCTCTGAACTAGGGAGGTAGAGGCAGGGGGATCAGAAATTCTTGGTCACCCCAACCCCACACAGCATCTATAACTCACTTCTTTTTTTTTTAATTTAACTTTATTTCATGTGCACTGGAGTTACAGACAGCTGTGAGCTGCCATGTGGGAGCTGGGAATTGAACCCGGGTCCTCTGGAGGAGCAGTCAGTGCTCTTAACCACCAAGCCATCTTACCAGCCCCTATAATTCACTTCTTGACATGACTTTGGGAAGCCACATCTTATGCAAGCATCTGTGTCTATCACATCCACTGTAAACAAAATGCCTGGGCAGAAACAAAGTTAGGGAAGAAAGGCAGACTGATTTCGATGTGTGGTTTCTGAGATGCCAGTCCATCCTGGCAGGGAAGTGTGACAGGGTCCGTGATGGCCGGAGCATGTGGCAGGGACTCCTCACATCACAGCAGGTGAGGGAGCCGAGAGCAGTTGGACCCAGGGGTTATTTTATAAGCATTAGAGGACAGCTCCTAGTGACCACCTTTCCGCAGCCAGGCTCCACCTCCTCAAGGTTCAAAAGTCTCCAAAACAATGGCAGGAGCTGGGAGCAAACAGGCAAGATATGACTCTGTGGGGCACATTTCAGATTCAAACCACAGCCGAAGTCTAGCCATTGGACCCCCCAAACAAAAGAATAAAATAAGTCACCTGGAATTAATAAACAATGCATCTGCCTCTGACAGTGATGAGATGAACTATAAATCTCAGTGTAGACGCGGCTTTAGGCCCAAAGCAAAATATGAATGTGATGTTCTTATCTCTATCAGAAACCTTATTAATGCTGAGTTCTGGCCAGTCCGCCATGCCCCGTACTGCAACTGAGAACCCTTGGCCAGCAGTGGCCTGCTGGGGATGTCTGGTGGTCTCTCAAGAGGCCTCTTCTAGCCTGAGGGGAAGGTAGGCTGTCATCGTCGTAATCAAACAGGATATTCCCAGCCATGACCGGTGCTGAAGCAGCTGAGAGCCAGGCACGCGATCGGACCTCCCAGGTGAACCTGTGCTTTCTGACTGAGGAGCGGTGGAGGGGCAAGCGTGGGTGGAACCTATGTGTGAGTGGACTCGACAGTTTCGGTACGCTCTAGGTAAGGAGAAAAGACGAGGAGGAGGAGGAGGAGGAGGAGGAGG
>NW_004949102.1:6935329-6937455 GCF_000317375.1 Microtus ochrogaster | reverse complement strand
GGGAGGCAGAGGCAGGCAGATCTCTGTGAGTTCAAGACCAGCCTGGTCTACAAGAGCTAGTTCCAGGACAGGCTCCAAAACCACAGAGAAACCCTTTCTCGAAAAACCAAAAAAAAAAAAAAGAAGAAATCTTCCACCACCTAACTCCTACAAGGTTTGGAATGCCACACCTGGCCCTTTTGAAATTTTTTTTTTCTGAGACAGAGTATTACATAGCCCAGGCTGACTTTGAACTCACTGTGTAGCAGAGGCTGGCCATGAATTCTCTGGTCCTCGAGCCTCTGAGCCTCTACCTCCCAATGATGCAGTTGTGCAACACCAGCCGCTCTGTCTGGTTCTTAGCTGATTTCTTTTTCATGGAGGTTTAACTCACTGTAAAGGATCCCAAGTTAAACTGTCCAGTCCCCGTAGTCCGCTCGTAGGAAGTGAGCAGGTAGATTCCGTATGCTCAGAGATGGAGCTGGGACTGGGATTTGGGGGTCACAGACCCCATTTATTCCTCTTCCTAGAGTTCAGCCAGTATGGAAGGTGAGGCGGAAGCCCTGATTCCACATACTCTGTCTTTTAAACACAGATGGCTGCTTTCAATGCAAATCACATGGAGGGGGCGCACCAACCCGGCCCAAGGAATAATGGGCTCCGGAATCGTTTCAGCTGCCCTCAGCACCAGGAAGACAGAGATGCTATGATGCAATCGCATGTGAACAAGGCAAGGCCCCCTTGGCTGCAGTGGGTGGGCGCAGATGGGATCTTCACCTTGACCTGCAGCTGCTACGGGCTGGGAGGAAAGGGCTAGAGCACACTTGGTGGGAGAGAGCCACAGAAAGGACACAGCGGTGTGCTCACCGAGAGAAAAGCTGTGGTTCTTCTCGGAAGATGATGAGATAAAAGCCCTCTGAGGCAACAGGTGAAGCCTGCCCTATGAGGAAGCTTTCTCCGTCCTCCCCACAGCTGCCTCACCCTGGCCCCCAGGAGAGAATGTTCTGTCAGTCGCTGATGGAGCAAGGAAGAGGAAGTTGGTTTTTTATTTATTTATTTTGTTTGCTTACTTGCTTATTGCAACAAGCGCTCACTCTGTAGTCAGGCTAGTCTGGAACTCACCATGTTCATAATGACATCACATTTTTGATAACCTTCCTGCCGTAGCCTTGCTAGTTGACATTATAGGCATAAGCTGTCTGATTTGGTTTTTTTTCCTTCCTTTCTCCTTCCTTCCATTCTTATTTTCCTTTTCTTTTTCTTTATTATCATTATTATTTTGTAGAGTGAACAGAGTCTCACTGTGAAGTACTGGCCTGGAACAGGTCTTGAGGCAATCCTCCTGCCTCTGCCTCCTGAGTACCAAGAGTGCTCTGCCATGCCCAGCTTCTGACTTGAACTGATAGCCCTCATGCATGCCAGGCAAACACTATACCATGGAGGATCGTTAGAAAAAAGAAAAAAGCTAGCTGGACAGTGGGAGTGCACGCCTTTATTCCCAGCTCTCGGGAGGCAGAGGCAGGTGGATCAGGTGGATCGCTGTAAGTTCAAGGCCAGCCTGGTCCACAGAGTGAGTTTCAGGACAGTCAGGGCTACACAGAGGAACCCTGTCTCAAAAACAAACTGACAAAAATAACAACAGCAAAAATCTTTAAGCATGGTAATGGGTGCCTGGAGTTTTGTCTGCTTCCAAGTCTGAGGTGGAGCCATCATTTGAGCCCAGAAGTTGAAGGCCAGTCTGGACAACACAGTGAGACCCTGCTTCGGACAGTTTTGTGTGTGTGTGTGTGTGTGTGTGTGTGTGTGTGTTACTGAAGATTGGGCCAGGCAAATACTCTACCACAGAGTTAGCTATGTTCCCAGCTCTCTCATTTTAAAGTTTATTTTACTTTAAATTCCGTATACATGCGCGTGTCTGTGTGGGGGATGTGCACTTGTGCGTTCAGGTGCCCTAAGAGTTCAGAAGGAGGAGCTGGATCCCAAGGAGCTGGAGTCACAGGCAGCTGCTGAGAACGGAACCAGATCCTCTGCAAGCACAGGAAGTACTCCTTTTTTAGTTTTCTGAGACAGGGTTTCTCTATATAACAGTCCTGGCTGTCCTGGAACTCGCTATGCAGACCAGGCTGGCCTCGAACTCACAGAGATCC
>NW_004949102.1:6933835-6935179 GCF_000317375.1 Microtus ochrogaster | reverse complement strand
GCCTGTCCTGGAACTAGCTCTGTAGACCAGGCTGGTCTCGAACTCACAGAGATCTGCCTGCCTCTGCCTCCTGAATGCTGGGATTAAAGGCGTGCCCCACCACCTCCTGGCTCAGGAAGTACTCTTAACTGCGAAGCTACCTCCCTGGTCTCTGGAGGACAACTGAACAGAGTGAGTTCTAGCTCTCCACCCTCAGTCCCAGGGATTAAACTTGTGTTGACAAGTTGCTCATAAGGCAGGTTACCTGCTGAGCAATCTCACCAGTACAAAACAACTCTTTAAAGAAGGGTGACATAACTCAGCAGTCAAAGGGACTGGATTGGACCCCAGAGAAGTCGGCCAGATGGCTCAGTGGGTCAAGGTACTTTGGCTAAGTCTGATGACCTGAGTCCCATGCCTAGGTCCCACATGGCAGGAGAAGACCAACTCCTACAGATTATCATCTGATCTCCACAGGCATGCCTCAGCACTCACAATTTCCTCACACATGAAATAAATGACTAAAAACAGAATAATTAAAAACAAAAAACCAGTAAGCAGGGCATGGTGGCACATGCCTCTAATCTCAGCACTGTGGAGGCAGAGGCAGGTGGATCTCTTTGAGTTCGAGGTCAGCCTGATCTACAGAGTGAGTTCCAGGACAGCTAGGACTGTTATATAGAGAAACCCTATCTTAAAAATAAATAAGCAAACAAAAAAGAAAGAAAGAAGAAAATAAAAAACGACAATAATCATAACGAAACCTCCTGCATCCATTAGAACACCTAGACACCTTTCGTGGGTGTTTCACGGCTGTGCAGGCACACACCATGCAGGCAGTCTATGACTGGCTTCTTTCACTTTACATAATGTTTCAGCCATCACCTGTGATATAGCATATGTTTGGACATTTCTATTGCTGAGTAATAATAATAATAATAACAACAATAATAATAAAGTCGGTGTTTAGTTTATTCATCAATTTGGACGTTTGGGTTTTTCTGCTGTGTGGCTGGTCTGAATAGTGTGCAGGCTTTTGTGTGCACAGGTAGAGCTTTTCAGTTAATTATTAACAAGCATTTATTAACTGCCTGCTGTGCACATAGCACGAGGTAAACGGGAAACTGAAGGAAGAAATGTAGAAAGGCAGAGACCCCAAGGATCTATGAGTATAAAATCACTGGGGGCTGGAGAGATGGCTCAGCATCAGTGGTTAAGAGCACTAATTGCAACCGGGCGATGGTGGCACACGCCTTTAATCCCAGCACTTGGGAGGTAGAGGCAGGCGGATCTCTGTGAGTTCGAGACCAGCCTGGTCTATAGAGCTAGTTCCAGGACAGGCTCCAAAGCCACAGAGAAACCCTG
>NW_004949102.1:6932958-6933595 GCF_000317375.1 Microtus ochrogaster | reverse complement strand
CCATGTGTCTCCTTGCCTGGAACCAGCCATTGCTCAGGGACCAGCAGCCGTCTCTGCCTGGGGCCCACTGCCTGCTGCCACATCGCCCGCCACCACCGCTCTGGGACCAGCAGGCGGGCAGAAGACAGAAACATGGAACCTTTGTTTGTTTTAATTATTTTCACGGATGGGTATGTGTGTATGGAAGCTCTTATCCTCTGGAAGAACAAGGAGCCCTCTTAGCCACTAGCCTCCCCAGCCCCAGCTGGGGCCAGGTATCTCCAAGGTTATGAAAGAAGTGGAATTTGGAGTAGGAAACAGAAAAAATAGCCATCGACATCTACAAATGAAGTTTTCGCCTGGAGTTAACAAACGAGGCTGCATCTCCAGAGCCAAACCTAATGACTGGCTGAATCCTGATGCTACCACTGCCTATCTCTGTGACCCTGGGCAAGTCATTTAACTCTTTGGAGCCCTCCTTTGTCCTACAGATGGTTAGGTTGTAAATGTCACACCCTGGCCCAGTGCCTGATTCAGGGAGGCTCAGTACAGAAGCCTACCTGCCACTCCAAAGAGAACTTTAGGAAGAACTACTTAAACATTTTTTGTTTTTGTTTTGCTTTGGTTTGCTTTGCTTTTATGAGACAGGGTTTCTCTG
>NW_004949102.1:6929993-6932773 GCF_000317375.1 Microtus ochrogaster | reverse complement strand
TGTAGACCAGGCTGGTCTCGAACTCACAGAGATCTGCCTGCCTCTGCCTCCCGAGTGCTGGGATTAAAGGCGTGTGCCACCACCGCACGGCTCCAGCAACATTTTAAAAAATATTTTAATTAATTTGTGTGTGTGTGTGGCTGCTGCATATGCCTCTATAATATATGTAGGTCAGGGGATAACTATGGGAGTTGGTGTCGCCCTCCCAGCCTCTTGGTCTCTTGGGTAGAATTCAGATTTGGTTGTGAGCGCCTTTACTCCCTGAGACATCTCATTTTAAATGTTATTGCTATTGCAGTGGTATTGTGTGTGTGTGTTTGCACATGTATGATACAGTAGGAGCATATGTGCCTGGTGCACATGTTGTTAGAGTAAAAAAAATTCTGGGCAAGAGCATAGAGGGGCTGGAAAGATGGCTCAGTTGTTAAGAGCACATACTACTCTCCCAGAGGATCCAGATTTGATTCCCAGCACCCACACGGTGGCTCACAGCCACCCACAACTGCAGTCCCGGGATTCCAATGCGGCCTCTGACCTTCGAGGGCACTAAGCACAGTATATGTGGTATACCTACCTACATTCAGGAAAAAAAAAAAAAACAAAAACCTCACACGTAATATAAAATGAATAAATCTAATAATATATGAGAGAAGAGAGAGAGAGAATGAATCTCTGGCCTGGGTATTTAGCTAACACTCCCGGTTGGCCCAGGGCCTACCCCTAGGAGGTGGGCTCACTCTAAGCCACGCTAAAGAGATAAGGAGAGTAATCAGTACTTTAAAGACGTTCTTTACTGTTCCTCTCTCCATAGTCCCACTCCTAGTGCTGTAGACTACGGCTGTAAGGGCTGCAAGGGCTGCAAGGGCTGCAAGGGTTGCAAGGGCTGCAAGGGCTGCAAGGGCTGCAAGGGCTGCAAGGGCTGCAAGGGCTGCAAGGGCTGCAAGGGCTGCAAGGGCTGCAAGGGCTGCGGTGCCGCAGGCGTGCAGCATGTACACTCTCAGTTACTTCTGGGATTTTTGTTTGTTTGTTTTTGTTTTGGTTCTCTGTAGTTTGGGAGGCTGGCCTTGAACTCACAGAAACCTGCTTGCTTCTGCCACCTGCCTACGGGGAGTAAAGGTGCAGCCTGGCCTCTGTTATTTTTGAATCATTCCGAAAGTTATAACTTTCCCTTTTCTCCCTTATCTCTTTTTTCTAGACTGCTGTCCTTAACACTTTGGACTTTCCCCTCACCATTTGAATAAGCTTCCCTTCCCATTGTGTGGCTACTTGTCTATGAGACGTCTGACCTCTATGCTAGTTTAAATGGCATCCTCCCTCCCCCCCCAGCTTCTTTCTGCCATTGTCCTTCTCTGGGCCAGCCTTGAAGTTTATGTCTGGCCTACACTTAGGCTTTTCTTTAAAATTCTAATAAAATTGTCCTTGAGCTTCTGTTTGATTAATGAGACTCCAAGAGGTATCAGTGACAGTCAGGACACAACTTTCAAGTTGTGAGTTATGAGTGCCGGGATTCAAACTCAGCAGGTCATCAGGTTTGCGTGGCAAGTGCCTTTATCCCTTGAGCCATCTCACCAGCCCAGAAGTAACTTTTGGGAGAAGCGACAGTTGAAGCTGTTAGTTTTTTGTAGCCTTTTTTAGCCAGTTCTCTTCCCCAAGCCGTGTGTGTGTGTGTGTGTGTGTGTGTGTGTGTGTGCTGTGTATAGGGGCACATGTATGCGCAGCCATATGGAGACTAGCAGACAGTCTTAAGTGTTATTCCTCCCTAGGTGCCATTCACCTTATTTTTTGAGCCCAGAACCCACTGATTAGCGACCAGTCTGTCTCTGGCTCCTCAGCACTGTTATAAACTTGTGCGACTATGCCTGGGTCTTCTGTGTGGGTTCTGAGGGTCAAACTCACATCCTTGCGTGATGCACCAAACACAAACACTCAACCGAATAAACGAGCTGGCTCTCCGGCCCCTGGTTGGAAACCGGGCTCAAGCAGCTGATGGTAACTTTGAGCTACCATTCTCCTGCTTCCCAGGTGCTGGGTTCACAAGAATGTGCCACCCTTCGGAGTTAGGGTATGATATCTATCTATCTATCTATCTATCTATCTATCTATCTATCTATCTATCTATCTATCTATCTATTTATTATTTTGCCCAGATTGTCTCAGAACTCTTGGCAATTTCCCTGTCTCACCCTCATGAGAGCTGGCATGGGATTATAGGTTTGAGCCACCAGGCCTGTTTAATATAGCCAATTTGTGCTCCACATGTTGATCTAGGCACTCCATGTATAGGGGTAAGTGAGACAGACAAAACCTCTCTCTCCGTGAAGCCTATGTTCTGGTAGTAGAGGACAATGAGCAGGGGATAGGAAGTGCTATGGAAGAAGGAAGTGGAAGATTGTGCTAAGGTAGACTGGGAACTAAAATACCACCGTATTTCGGGGGAGGGAGAGGGGCTCCGTCGGTTTCAGCTAAGACTTAAGTGAGGCTAGACAGTGCTAATTCTCTAGAGGGAAAATAATTTCAGGCTAAGAGGGGGTCAAGTTCAAAGGCCTAGGAACATGCTTCATATATGTGAAGAGCAACCGATCCTGCGCCTCTGGAGAGAAGTGAGTAAGGAAACGTGGTGGACTTCCTTCTGCCGGGTCTCAGAACCCACGATGACTTTGGTTTTTTACAGTCTGAAACAGGAAACCTAGCCAGGCGGTGGTGGCACACGCCTTTAATCCCAGCACTTGGGAGGCAGAGGCAGGCGGATCTCTGTGAGTTCGAGACCAGCCTGGTCTACA
>NW_004949102.1:6926818-6929893 GCF_000317375.1 Microtus ochrogaster | reverse complement strand
AAAAAAAAAAAAAGAAACAGGAAACCTTAGAAGGGTTTTGAACAGTAAGGAGACAATAGCTGGCTCATGGGTTTAAAAACACATGGTTTGTAGACTGGATATAGCGATACATGCCTATAGTCCCAGGCCTCAGGATGCAGAGGCAAGAGGATTATCACATGTTAGAAGCTAGCCTGATCGATACCATAATTCTAGGTCAGCCTGGGTGATGTAAGACTTTGTCTCCCAAAACAAACAAGGGGCTGGGGAGACAGCTCAGTTGTCAAAGTGCTTACCTTGCAAGCAAGGGAACCTGAATTTGATCCCCAGAAGTCACATAAAACATGGTGGCACCACAGTGTTTTTGCTGGCCCCACTCATAAGGGGAGGCAAAGACAGATGGATCCCAAGCTCAGGGGCCAGCCAAACTAGCCTACATGGCAAGCTACAGGCCAATGAGAGACCCTGCCTCAAAAAAAAAAAAAAAGGCAGATAGATATTCAAGGTTGAGAGAGAGACAGAGAGAGACAGAGAGATCGGTCCAAATGGAGTAGTTGAGTCTTGATAGAGCAGATAAGATAAAGAGTCTGGATATATTTGGATGGTAGAAGCTACCGATCTTCTGATGTAAATAAAATTTAGAGAAAGATTTTAAACAATGACATGGTCTTTGGCTACATTAGGTTAAACAATGGTTCTTTTGGTTGTTGTTTTGTTTTGACACAGTGTTCCTTAGTGTTGCCTTGGCTGTCCTGGAACTCTCTTTATAGACCAAGTTGGCCTCCAGCTCACAGAGGTACACCTGCCTCCGCCTCCCAAGTGATAGGATTAAAGGCATGGGCCACCACCACCCAGTTTAAACAATGGTTCTTGACCTTAGATAGTAATTTTGTCTATTTCTAACTAAGTTGATGTTTACCAAGATGAAGAAACCTGTGAAGAAGAGGAAAGGGTGTGGAACCTGAAATGCATTCTGGATCCTGAGGAGATGCTGAAGTTGAAGGGTGAAGACCTGTATCCTGGACACCTTCTCAGGAGTTAGTAGGAATAGCAGTTAAAGCTCTGAATGAGGTCACGTGAGGACTAGGCAGCCCGGAGATCTGAGGCATCCATATCTCCAGAATAGGGAGATAACCATGGAAAAGAAAAGGCAGGATACCACCTGTGGAAACAAGGGCTCTAGCCAGGGTACCTGGCCCAAGTGGGAGCTCCCTAGATGTAGGTGTGAGTAATTTCCCAGGCTTCTTCTCTCCCTCGAGTTGGATGCTGGGGAGTGTGTGTGAAGTTGCGTGTGCACGCATGAGCAGACATTAGATGTCACACATGACTGGTGCCATAGAGGAGGCAGCATCTCCTCTGTGAGCCTGACAGAGGCTGTCCTCTTGTTTTCAGATGAGAAAATAGAAACTAAAAGCCCAGGTGACCTCATCCAAGGTTCTCTTAGCAACAGGTGAGACTGGCAGAAGAAGGGATCCGGGTCTCTAAGCCTCCACTGAGTCATGCTTAGCTCTCTCCCACTGCTCCTGGAGACACCTATGACCGGCTTACATAGAGATGACTTGAAGTGAGCTTCAAGTTTAGTTTTTAATTTGTGTGCGTGTGCATGTGTGTGTGTGTACGTATACGTGCAAACATTCATGTGCGTTTCAGTTCAGACATGCATGTGGAGGTCAGGGGACAACCATGGTCGCCGCTCCTTACCTTTCACTTTGTTGACTGGCCACTGGCTACCTGGCCCAGGATCTCCCGCAGATTCTCAGGCTTTCTGCTTCCCATCCCCCTGGGAAGACACTGAGATTACAGGGTAATACATAGGGATCTGAACTCAGGTCTTCGTGCTCAGGTGGCAAGCAGTCTACTGACACAGCCAAGGCCCCAGGGCAGAGTTTCACAGCTTTTTGTTCCCGGGAGTAGAGTTGCTGATATAATGAACCCCTGTAGGGATCCAGACTTTCCCTGGGAACTGTTTTCTCTGAGCAACAGCTCCATGGAAACAGGAGACTGTATTGGGGGGACTTTCACACTGGGAAGGAAGGGAAAGCCATAAATTCTCCTTAAGGATTAACAGGTCATTTCAGAAGCTGTTTGGGTCCTCATTGCCCTCTTCCACTTACTCTGCCAAATAACTGGCCTCATCTCAGTGTCTTGCTAGAAGCGTTACAGTCTCTCCAAGCTCATTTTCCTGCCTCGCGCAGAAGCTGCTTCTGAGCTCAGAGGCCCCGCTGGTCAAGCTTAGCCTTGCCCTGGGCAGAGATAAACAGGCCCAGAATCCATTTCTCAGATTGCAACACCGGTGAGTCAGGCGGGGTCGGACAGCTGCTCCCTTGCAGGCGCCCCTTGGCTGTACCTGATAAGGAAGCGTGTCGCTCATTCCAGAGCACCGTCTTCGAGTACACAAGTATAAACAGACACTCCCAGGCCCCGGTGTTGTCTTAGAGTAAATTATTCACATTCTGAGCGGCTGAAACAGGGGGAAAAGGTGAAAGCAAATCTAACAGATTCAGTGGTAACTTCAGTTTTCTTTAGCTAAACCACCCGGAGAGTTTGAGTTTACACAGTCAAGGGCAGGCTCAGGAGTTGCCTAAAGCTCCGGAAGTAGGAAGGAAGGTCAGACTAGGGGAGGTGCATTTACCAAAGAACAACTGGCAAAATACCCAGAGAGAAATGTGTGCCTACTTTTGACACAGAGAGGGAAAATGGATGTGGTAGCATCCTCAAGAACAAGTAAACAAAATCAATTGCCCCAAAGCTAAGAACTTCCTCCTATAAATGGTATGTAAGTCGTGGGGGAAATGGGGTGCAGGGGGCTATAGATAAGGCCAGCGCCAGTCCACAGCAAACCTGGTCATCAGGATTTCCCATGCCCTCTATGAAAGCTGCTCACAGGTCCTAGCCCTCGGATCGAGGGCTCTCACATCAATCTTTCCCACTGACTCCATCAAGCGACTCAAGCAGAGTAAGAGCATCAGAGTCCATATTTTATTTATTTTTTTTAATTTTTTTTTATTTTTTTTTTTGGTTTTTTCGAGACAGGGTTTCTCTGTGGCTTTGGAGCCTGTCCTGGAACTAGCTCTGTAGACCAGGCTGGTCTCGAAC
>NW_004949102.1:6924725-6926718 GCF_000317375.1 Microtus ochrogaster | reverse complement strand
TGTAGACCAGGCTGGTCTCGAACTCACAGAGATCCGCCTGCCTCTGCCTCCCAAGTGCTGGGATTAAAGGCGTGCGCCACCATCGCCCGGCTCAGAGTCCATATTTTAGAGATGAGAAAATTTGAGACTCAGGAAGGATACAAACAACTTCCTGAGGCACAATTAAAAGCAGGGAGGGGTGGATTTGTCCTAAGTAACCGAGAGAGTTAAAGTCCTTCCTAGGGCTGGGGAGATGGCTCCACAGTTAGGAAAAGACGCAGCTCTTGAGCAGGATCTAAGTTTGTTTCCCTGCGGCTCACAGCTGACTGGAACACCAGTTCCAGGGCATCTGATTTTCTTTTCTGGCCTCCAAGGGCACCAGGCACAGGGTGCACCTCTCTTTCTTTCTTCCTTCCTTCCTTCCTTCCTTCCTTCCTTCCTTCTTTCCTTCCTTCCTTTCCTTCCTTCCTTCCTTCCTTCCTTCCTTCCTTCCTTCTTTCTTTCTTTCTTTCTTTCTTTCTTTCTTTCTTTCTTTCTTTCTTTCTTTCTTTCCAGGGTTTCTCTGTGGCTTTGGAGCCTGTCCTTGAACTAGCTCTTGTGACTAGGCTGGTCTCGAACTCACAGAGATTCACCTGCTTCTGCCTCCCAAGTTCTGGGATTAAAGGCGTGCACCACCAACACCCAGCTCGGGGTGCACTTTCATTCCTGTGAGCAAAGACTCATGTGCGTCAAAGGGAAATAAATGCATCTTTAAGAAAGAAAACAGCTGGCAGGGGTGGCACATGCCTTTAATCCCAGCACTCGGGAGGCAGAGGCAGGTGGATCTCTGTAAATTCGAGACCAGCCTGGTCCACAAGAGCTAGTTCCAGGACTGGCTCCAAAGCAACACAGAGAAACCATGTCTCGAAAACAAACAAACAAAAAACAAAAAAAAGAAAACAAAATAGTTCGTAGTAACACCAGGAGTCTCCTTTAGGATGTTCTGTCTGCTGAGACCACTTGAAAGGTTAACATGGGGAGAGAGCAGCCTTGCCACCATCAGTGTGGGCTGCATGTTTCCATTATGAAACACTGCTCTGATTCTTTTGCCGAGTTCTTTGCTCACAGTAGTTCTGTCGGCGAAGAGGGAAGCACCAGGTAGAATTCCTAGGCCACCACTCCAGGCCTCTCTTCCTCGACCTCCCCCCCCCCCAAATTTCCTGTTTGTTCTGTACATATGCTGTGGTTTTAAAGACAATAACCATGGGTCCTCTAAGTGCCACTTGGTGTAGGGGGAGCAGAGGGTACACAGTTTCTGCCTTCTTGGCCTAGGACTGTATAAATGTACTAAGAGGCAAGGGGTGATAGGTGTTCTGAAATTGAGACCCCTATTGGAATACTGAAGGCAGAGGCTCTCTGACTTTGGCCAGCATCAAAACCATCTGAGGTTGCCTGTTAAAGACAAGGACATTGCGGACTCACCCTGGACCTTCTGACTCAGTCCCCAGGGGCAGTTTCTGGACACCTGTGAGCTTACAAAGCTCTCTAGGTGATTCTGAAGCATTGGGCCATGCGTGAAAACCACTGTCTTAGCAAGGGAGTTCATCAGGCCATGGAGGGTGGGGGAGCCACTCTAGGAGAGCAGGTAGCAGCAGTAACAGCCTAGGGAGTCCGGTGTGGACAGTGAAAAAGACAACCCTTGGTTTTTCTTTCCTTCAAAAAAGTGATCAGATAAAGGGGGCTAGAAGTCCTTCTACATGTCTGCTGGTGCATGTGTTGAAGGAGAAGGCAGTGAATCATGCTTTTTCTCCTCAGAACAGAAAATGGAGGTTACAGGGGCTGCTGGGAATGGGGGTGAGGCGTTATTACTATACTGGTACACAGTTTCTATTGGGATGGATGAGAAGTCTCTGGACATGAACAGTAGTGACAGTTGCACAATAGCTAACGCTGTTTCGTGCTGTTGCATTGAATATTTATTTATTTATTTTAAATATTTATTTATTTATTTATTATGTATATAATATTCTGTCTA
>NW_004949102.1:6917758-6924465 GCF_000317375.1 Microtus ochrogaster | reverse complement strand
GATCTCTGTGAGTTCGAGGCCAGCCTGGTCTACCAAGGGAGTTCCAGGACAGGCTCCAAAGCTACAGAGAAACCCTGTCTCGAAAAACCAAAAAAAAAACAAAAAACAAAAAAAAAAATAGCTGGCGTATTAAGGGCTAGAATGATAGGAGCAAAGGATGCTCAACATTAGCCCATTGCTCTTGGAGCCCTCAAACTTCAAAAAGTATCTCTCAAACTTCACTGTGAGGGAACCACCTGAGAACTTTGTTCAACTGCCTATGCTAACTGAGTAAGCCGAAGGCCCTTCTAGGGCTTTTGTTTGTTTGTTTGTTTTTCAAGACAGGCCCTGCTTTAGTGGTGTTTCTGACACTGAGGTCATTCTGGGAGGACTGTGTAAATTTTATCTTCATTCCCACTATATCCTCATGAACTCACAGCCATAAGAACTCAGTGGCACTTAATGTTCATTAAATGAATAAGCAAATACATATGGTTGAAATGGGAGTTTGGAGGGCAGAACCATCTTTGTTCTGAATTAGGGCATATTTAGGGTCCGTCTATCAGTAACACACATTGTGAGTTTAAAACCTACCTCAGATTCTGTAGAACAAGGATGTTGGTACCCAATTATTTCTGTTCTTGCCACCTTGCTGCTTCTACTGCACTCCAGGAATTACGGGTCTTGTGTGGAGGATTAATGAAGCCTGGTTTGCAAGCTCTGAGGAAGCCTTGCTGTAGTCTACAATCCCTGCAAACGAATTCTTTCCATTTGAAAAGGAAGTAGAGTGCAGAGAACATGCTGGTATGGGAATTTCCAGATTTGGACGCCAGTCTGAGTAATTGCCACTTCGGCCTCCTCCATATCCAAACAGCCCTTTGTAACATTGTGTGTGAGGGTGGCTCATAAAGCACATGAATGCAATCATACTGCCATTATTTACTACCATCGTTTATGTTGATGGTAACGACACTGGCAGTTGAGCGATGAAGTGTGAGGGGGGGTTGGGGGAGGGGACAGAGGGATACAGGCGGGCAGGAGAAAGAGGAACTACATCTCCCAGAACTCCCTGGAGAAATTTACCCCGCGACGACGCCCCGCCCCTTCCCCAGATCCCCGCCCCTCAGATGACGTCACAGAGGTGACATCACGGCGCCTTGAGCGAGGCTCGGGTAGAGAGGCCGACCGTGCTGGAGTCGTCGGCTTGTGGAGGAAGCAGCTGGGAGCTGGCGAGAGCGTGAGCGGGCGGGCAGGCGGACGAGCGAGCGAGCGCAGGCGGGGGGGAGCGGCGCACGGCGCGGAGCAGCGCCTGCCCGGGCCTCGGCGGAGCCTCACCGGAGGGCAGCCCGAGCGGGCGCCTGGATCCCCGCCCCCACTCGGCGGGGCAGTGCCCGGTGTTCCCCCGTGCGGGGGGCGGCGGCTGCGGCTGAGCGGACCCCACGGGACCGCGCGGGTGTTGCCACCTCGGCCGAGGAGCCGGCGCGGCCGCGGGACCCTGCGAGCTGGGCCCGGGGCCCGTGACAGACGGGCCAAGGAGGGGAGAGAGGCGGCGGCGGCGCAGGCGACGGGGAGGCAGCGGCGGCGGCGACAACATGTCATCCCCCAGTCCCGGCAAGAGGCGGATGGACACGGACGTAGTCAAGCTGTATCCTTCATGGAGGGGAATTCGGACTGCGTGTGGGGCGGGTGGGGGTGCCCAGGCGAGGGCTTCGCGGCACTCCAGGCCACTGGCCGCGCCTCCCCTCCTTCCCCGGGTGCCTACGGCGGCCCCTTAGCACCTCTCCGGAGCCGAGGGCTTTTTCAGGTCCCCTTTATCTGCAGCCCCCCGAGATGTGTGTTGCTCCTCGCTCTCCCTGCACCCCCCGGAGCCCGTGACTTTTCCTCCACGACGTTTGGATTCCTAAGACGGCCCTTTCTTGGGGGGGTGGGGTGGCTAACTAGCCACCTCCTTCGTCACCGGGAGCTCATCTTCAGGGTCTTTGCTTCCTGTTTGCTAGCATTGGATTTATGGACTCATGATAGAAATTTCCTGAGAGGGAAACCTTTCTTCTTATTCTTTTTTTTTTCTTTTCTGAGGTGTCCGGGTTCCTTCCACTCACAGTGCTGTTTAAACTGGGGTAACTCAATCGACCTTCTTTATCCCTAATTCCTTTCTATATTAGGAAGAGAGTAGTCTGCTCAGGCCCCTCTTGTAATAAAGAGCTCCGTGTGTTTTAAATCAGACACTCTTGTTAAGCCTTCTGGTCTGGAGAACGTCCCTGTTTTTCTCTCGACTGACAAAGCCTATCCCACTCTTAGTGCGTGCAGTGAGGACCCCCAGGCCCTCTTAGCTGGCAGGCCACCCTCCTCCATATTGTGGATCTGACAGCTGGGAGGAAGGAGAGAAAGGGGAGCTCCTGAACAAAATAGCCCCTGTCCTAGCCACTTGAGCATAACTCCCTCTGTGAGAGAACGGTTCTTGGGGATTGCTTGCCCTGATCTGGGCCGAGTGACATCTTTTATTTTCTATCCCCTTCCCCCAACTTTATATGTGCACCCGAGGTTGCAGTGAGAGAACTGTAACTGATAAGTCTTCCAGGCAGTGGTTTTGGTTGGAATCCAGACTGATTATTTCATGACTAGCTAGAGAAATTCGCGAAGGTTCCTGAGACAAATCGAGTATTTAAGAAATGTTTTTTATTTTTTGAGGGCCAATGGGGGGGGGGGGCGAGAAGCTGGTGTTCTAAATAGCTAATCCCTCCGGGGAAGGTGAAAGGCTGTTAAAAAGAGTCCTGTCTCCTGTTTCTCTTTCTGCCTCGCCCCCTTCCCCCACCGTTTCCCCCTGTTGCAGGATTTTGTTTATATAACTCAAGTTGTTTGGCTAGATTCTTCAGGTGAATTCCTTCTTTAATTTGTTACTGTTTTTGATTGTTTTACCCTTTCGAGCGATCCGTGGTGGTTGGCAGAAACTCAGTTATGAAATTTGCTAAAGTTTTTTATAAAGTAGTTTTTGCATAGGATTTTAATTTGGGGGATGGGAGAGGAAGTTGCCTAGGCAAGAGTTGTTTTTTTTTTTTTTATTTTTTTTCTGTCCAATCCATCTTTTCAGTAATAAGACCGTGTTTTTCTCCTTTGCCAGGGGCTAGACATTAAGAATACTGAATACTGGGTAAACTCTGAAGTTGGAGGGTTGGGGGAAAGGGTAATAGGAGGGATCAGAGCAGCCAGTAATAAAAGGAAATATGCCAGATACACCTAGGCACAAGTGAAATCAACTCTTTATGAGCCGTTTGTGGCTGATTGCTTTTTAAATCTGTGAATTACACCAGGAATGTTGGCTTTTCCTAAGACCACAGGAAAACTTGTAACTATGGCTGTGTGTACATTTTACACAAGGCAGTTTGAGGCTTTATTTTTGTTTAGAAACTAGGAAATGACATGGTGGCAGACTCAGAAGTTATTATTGACTTGAATTGAGAGTTGACTGTCACACCTAATGTGAATTTCACCCTAATATATAATTGGGATGGGGGGAAAATCCAGCTGTTTTTGATCGATGTCAGTTCCTCGAATTATGTTCATGCATAGATTTCCTAAAGATTGAGGATAAAGATTGAGACCTAGCTTGACCTGATGCCTTTGCCATACAGTGCCTTTTGTTCACGTAGTAGTTGTGGCATCTAGAATGATTACTGCGTTTAGGAGTCCGGGTGTGTGTGGGGGGTGGCGGGTGTGGGGGGTGGTGAGGGAGAGGGAAACAGACAAAGAACAGCAGGGTGTCTCTTTTCCCCTCTCCCTAAGTGGCTTATTTCATAGCTTATTTTTAGTAGAAGATGAAGAAAGGCAAAGATGCCTTGGCTTCTGTGCTTTCCCCACCTTCCCTTTGCTGACAAAAGAAAGCAGGGCTCTTTAAAATTGTCGCTCTCTGAGATAAGAGGGTAGCAGTTTTGATTTGAAAGCTAGAGGTTATCTCTGCCCCGAGTTTATTTTCTGGTTTCATGTAGTTTGGAAGTTAAAAATTTTCGAATTTCCCTTTGTGTGTTGGTGTGTGTCGTGGAGGATTTTATGGCCTCCTTTCTCAATTGAATTTCCATCAGTAGGCCCAAGTGGAGTTCACAGTTTTGGGGTAAGGTATACTTAGTGAAAAATTGAAGAGCAGATTCCCCAGCCTCCTGCTGAGATGCGTGCAATTGCTTGTCAGTTCGAGGGTTAACCACGAAGATGGTGGTAAGGAAGTGGAAGGAGGTCTAAAGGAATGTATAGCACTTCTTGTCCCTTGTCCCTGGATGATTTCTTTGGTGTGGAGGCTAATAGCCGGTTTCGTCGAAGTCTCCTGTTTCAGCCCATTTTTGGCTGTCTCTGGGCGTAATTATGCCACAAGGATTTACTGCCTGGCAGGGAACCTATATAGTAGGAAAGTAGCGGTGTGGGGGTAGGGAGGGAAGAGGACGTGTGACTAATTGGTCGCTGCTCTCCACCACCTAGCTAGCTAGATACCGTCTCTCCGGAGTCTGATTTTTCTTTTGTGACTGGTTGGTAAGAGAGCTGACTCCCAAGTTATGCAGGGAGTGAGTGTTTTGCACCAGTGCACTTAATCTGCTGGGCGATTATGCTCTGAAACTCTGACTCATTCATTGTTTCTCTTCTGAGCCTCAGCTGAGGGTTGTGCAAACCTCCACAGGAGCCGAGAAACTGATTTACATGACTTTTGGGCGCTGTGGAATCAAAGCCCTTGTCCTTAGCCTCGGTCCGGTGGAATGGTCGTGGATAGTGCAGCCATTTGCTTGCCAGAGTCAGGGAGATTGCCAGCCTTAGAGCAGCCCGGGATCACCAACCTTTGAGGTTTCCCTCGGCAACCACTGATTATTTAGATTGTCTGAGACCTGGGACTCTGGTGACCTTAAGCGTGATTTGCCCTAAAGGAATATTGGTAGAAGTTCTCCCCGGTGGAGGAACAAACAGCTCAGGTTACATGGGTTTCCTTGTTGGTGGGGGTGACTGTCTCGCCCTGTTGCACAGTCCTGATGAGCCTTTTATCTGTGAACCAGTGCCCCTGCTGAAGGCAAGAGCTGCTTGTTTTGGAAAAGCCTATGCAGGCAAAAGGCCGTAGGCACAGCTCCTTGCAGCTCATTGGCTGCTCTGTTACTACCCGGAAAAGGAGGAGGGGTGGAGCTACCAAACAGCTGATGGGAGTGTGTGACAAGAGTGTGTTTACATGCAAAAGAGGTGGGGGCTGGGGAGGCCTTGTGAGCTGCTCACAAGACCAAGTGTATTTTCCACGAGGAAAAAACCCTGTACTCTTAAGATTCAAGAAAATTAAACCAGAAAACGGGATCTTATCATAATGGGTAATTGGCTCACCCTGCTATTGCTGTAATATTTGGAAATTACAGAATACTGAGTTTTCAGAGACTGTCTTTTCCAGAAGGATTTTGGTAACAAGACAGGTTATGATGTTTTAAATAAAGGTGTGGTGGAAATGGACCTCCAAAGCTGAAAGCCTGGTGGGTTTGCAGCCCTGAGAGATTATCCAGAAATTTTCTGTAATAAGTTTGAACCCTTAAATATTTGTGCCCCCTATTTGTGTCAGGCACTGTGTGTCTGTGGAGAAATAGTGAAAAGATGAGTGTGGTGGACATAGTGTTTATGGAATTAGTTATTAAATTGTTCCTTTAAGCCAGGAAGGACAGCATGCCAGATCAGCATTGTGTGTTAGCATCTTGCTTTTTAGAATATTTTGTATTTTCAAAATTAATTTTTTTCCTTCCTTCCTTCCTTTTTCTTTTTTTTTTTTTTTTTTTTGCCAGGCATGGTGGTGTCTCACACCTTTAACTCCAATGATTGGGAGGCAAAGGCAGGTGGGTGTCTTTGAGGTCAAGGACAGTTAGGCCTTCATAAAGACTTTGTCTCAAATAACCAAACCTGGTGTTCTTTTTTATAAAATTGAAAAGTATTTCTCATATATCTCAATGCCTTTTTTTAAAAAGTAGGCATTAGAACAGAAGCAAGCATGAAATGTGAAGGCATTTACCATTGACTTTAACTTTGATGTTTTGCTGTTAATCAGCAGTTATTCTATCCCCAAGTTAGGCATTGTTACTGTTTAATTTGTGTTCAAAGTGTGGACAATCTTTTAACTAGCCCCAGTGTCCATTGGCAGCCTGTGGTTGACCTCTTTTTCCTGTGGCCTCTCAGTGAGTTGGTAAGATGAAAGTTAGAACAGTTTCATGGTCTTAAAGCTCAAAGTTAAAGATTTGGCAATTCCAAGATTTTTGAATTTGTCTTCCTTGTGTAGATTTTGGTGGCAAATAGATCATTATAATAACACTTTGGCAAAGCAGAAATTTGTGTGATTTTTGTAGTGAAGGTGTAGTGGAACAGGCCTAAAAGGTAAGTTTTTTTTTGTTTGTTTGTTTTTTGTTTTGTTTTTTTTTCCGCTAGCTTTGCAGCCTATTCTGGAACTTGCTCTGCAGACCAGGCTAGCCTCTAACTCACAGAGATCCTCCTGAGTGCTGGGATTAAAGGCATGTGCCACCACTGTCCGGCAAAGTTCAACTTTTAGAAGGAAAAAATCTTGTGTAGGTAGGTGTGATCTGTAAGAGACCTTTCTCTGTGTGCAAACATTTTTTTTTTTGTTGTTGTTTTTTTTTTGGTTTTTTCGAGACAAGGTTTCTCTGTGGCTTTGGAGCCTATCCTGGAACTAGCTCTGTAGACCAGGCTGGTCTCGAACTCACAGAGATCCGCCTGCC
>NW_004949102.1:6913509-6917658 GCF_000317375.1 Microtus ochrogaster | reverse complement strand
TAGACCAGGCTGGTCTCGAACTCACAGAGATCCGCCTGCCTCTGCCTCCCGAGTGCTGGGATTAAAGGCGTGCGCCACCATCGCCCGGCTCTGTGTGCAAACATTAAGACGACCTAGGTTTGTTGGTTGGGATAGTGCAACTACCCAGTACCTTGGATGGTGTTTATACATACATGCAGTTGGTATCCTGTTCTGTGTTAACAGATTGATGGTTCCAAGAAACATGGTTTTTAGACATGCAATTCAGATCTTACAATGCTTACAGTGTAGTAGCTTTTCCCCCTGGAGATCCAGAGAGACTGTGTTTTAATAAAATACTTTAATGAAAGACTTAGTTGGGTTTTGAAAGTGTTATAATAAAGTAATTGGGGAAAATACAGGTTACAAAAAGAAAAGAAAACAGCCACTCATAATCTTATCCTTTAAATAATAGTTCTCAAACTTGAGTGTGATCTTAATTACTTGGAGGGTTTGTTAAAACTGGTTCTGGATCCTGCCCCTGTACTTCCTGCTTCAGGAGGTCCAGAGAAGGGTCCAGGAATGAGAGATGCTGATGTTCCAGTGACTGGCATAGAAATCATCCTTAAATGCTAGCCTGTTGGTGCTTCCCTGTGGTGTGTTATTCGCCCCAGGATTTATTGGCCATATTATACTTACCTCCTTTGTTTTTGCTTCATATTTTTGTAAATGCTTTCTCCTGTTAAAAATACTGGAAATAGCTGGTGTATTGAAACACACCTATAATCCCAGGATTCCAGACATAAAGGCAGGTGATTCTCAGAAATTTTTTTTTTTTTTTTTGGTTTTTCAAGACCAAAGGTTTCTCTATAGCTTTGGAGCCTGTCCTGGAACTCCCTTTGTAGACCAGGCTGGCCTCGAACTCACAGAGATCCTCCTGCCTCTGCCTCCCAAGTGCTGGGATTAAAGGCGTGCGCCACCACCGCCCGGCTGATTCTCAGAAATTTGAGGCCAGTCTGGGCTATATAAAATGATAGTAAGATTTTTATCCCAATCTCAACCCTCTCTGGGGCCGGGTGGCGGGGGGGAGCAATATCTGAGGCTGCAGGTGATAGATTGTTGACCAGCACACATACAAGCTCCTGCTTGTGATCTAGAAACCAAAAGCATCCAGAAAAGGGAAAGAGTAGACATAATGCATAGCTTCTGTTATTGTACTGTGTCACTCATGGTTGTGCCCCCTCCCCACCCTTGTCATATGCTTTTTAGTTTTCCTTACCAGCTTCACGTTTGGCCTTGGCTTTTACAAGTGTAGAAGGAAGTGTGTGCATATATATGCATATAGGATGTCATGAGTATTTTGTTCTTATATCCATTAATCTTTTGTAGTTTGTTTCTTTTCTTTCTTCCTTCTTTCCTTCTTTCTTTCTTTCTTTCTTTCTTTCTTTCTTTCTTTCTTTCTTTCTTTCTTTCTTTTCCTTTCTTTCTTGAGGCAGGGTTCCCTGTGTAGCAGCCCTGGCTGTTCTGTAGACCATGTAGACCAGGCTGGAATGCTGGGATTAAAGGTGTGCACCATTACTGCCCTGGCATAGCCTTTGGTGTTTTGATACATTGTCTTGGCTATGTAGCATAGAATGGTCTCTTACATGAGATCCTGTTGCCTCTGAGTGCTAGGAAACTACCTATTTAAAAGTGATAGATATGGTAAGTTTTGTGCTGTCTTAACATGTTATCCATGACACCTGCCATCACAATCAAGAAGAAACAGATTCATCTTCCCCCAAACTTTCTTCTTCTTTTTTTTTGATACCCCAAACTTTCTTTGTGACAGGGTCTCACATAGTCCAGGTTAGTTTTGATCTCCTGATCCTCTTCTACTCCCCAAGTGTCCAAAGTTTCTTTATGTTAATTTGTATTTCTTCCCTCCTCTCAGCCTTTGGTCCGATTTCTATCCCTAGATGATTTTCTGTTTTCTAGAATTACATACGAATGGAATCATATAGAGTGTGTGTCCCTTTTACGCGTAGTTCCTCACTGGTCATAATTTTGAAGTTCATTGTGTGTTCTTAGGTTGCTGAGCAGTATTTAATTGTGGGGATGTGCTGTAGCTTAGATGTTTGTGTATTTGCTGTCATCATGTGTGTACAGAACTAGGCATTGGGCTCAGGGCCCGGTGTAAGTTAGGCAAGGTCTGTCATACTGTACTTCTCCCCAGACCTTTATGTTGTTTTTAGATGTTTAGATAACTCCTGTTATGTTTTTTTTAAAATATTTACTTATTTATTTATTTATTATGTATGCAATATTCTGTCTGTGTGTATGCCTTCAGGCCAGAAGAGGATACCCAACTCCATTACAGATGGTTGTGAACCACCATGTGGTTGCTGGGAATTGAACTCAGGACCTTTGGAAGAGCAGGCAATGCTCTTAACCTCTGAGCCATCTCTCCAGCCCTCCTTTTTTTTTTTTAATTGCCTCTACCTGTGTGTGGGGGAGGGGGCGTTGTCATTTGTGGCAATCAGTCCTCTTTTTGGTTTTTCCAACATGTGGGTACTGGGAAT
Source organism: Microtus ochrogaster (assembly GCF_000317375.1). Taxonomy (NCBI): domain Eukaryota; kingdom Metazoa; phylum Chordata; class Mammalia; order Rodentia; family Cricetidae; genus Microtus; species Microtus ochrogaster. The sequence continues at coordinate 6,915,139 of NW_004949102.1, read as the reverse complement.
TAACTCAAGTGTTAGTCTTGATGGCAAGTGCCTTCACCTGCTGAGCCAGCCGCCTGCCCACCCAGAGTTTTGCTGTGTAGCCCTGGACATCCTAGAACTCTGTAGACCAGGCTAGCCTCAAAATCACAGATCCGCCTACCTGGGCAGAGTGTGGGGATTAAAGGCTGCCACTGTCTGCTGAGCCATCTTGACTTCAAATTTTGAGCCAGTCTTACTAAGTTATCTAATCTGGGCTGGGCAATGATAGCACTTACATAGGCAGACAGGATCTCTGTGAGTTTAAGACCAGCCTGGTCTACAGAGCGAGTTCCAGGACAGGATTCAAAGCTACAGAGAAACCCTGTCTTGGGGGTGGGTGGGAATGGTTATCAAGTCTGATCTTGAATCTGTAGCCTATGCAGGCCTTGAATTTAAGATCTTTCCTCCCCAGTTTATCAAATAGGATTACAGGTATATACTGTAAGCCTGCTAGAATTTACTTCGTGATGCTTGGGTTAGTTCAAGTTGTAAGTTAGGTGGCTGTGAGCTTTTGTATGGATATGTGCTTTCTTTAGACTAAGAAATACTTGCCCCATGAGGTAGGTATGTGATTAACTTTCTGCTTGAGACAGGAGTTCAGTCAGTATCCCTAGCTGGCCTTGACTTCTCCTGTGCCCTGCTTCTGGGATTGAAGGTTGTACCACTTTGCAAGGCTCTGTTTTATTTATTAGAAGATAATTTGAATATAGTTTTCACTACTTTTATACACGGGTAAAACTGATGCAACCCATTTGTTTCATTTGGGTGTTTTAAAGGACTCACATTAAACAACACCCTCCTAAAGCACTGGTTCCTAGCCCTACTGTCAAAGCTGCTGTGACGGATCTCTCCCCCCATTTGAAATTGGTGCTTCAAGGATAAGCAGATGGCTTGGGGTAAAACGTATGAGAATCAAAGAGTTCTGATTCATAGAACCAATTAAAAGCAGGAATCTGTACCCTGTGCCCTGTGACAGGTGGGAAGTGACACCTGGAGAACCCTTGGAAGACGTAGGTCAGGTAGTCTGCTGTACAACAGCCCCGACTCAAACAAAGTAGAAGGCAAAGACCAGTAGCTCAGGTTGTCCTCCTGTGTGTCCACCCACACTCACATACGTGCACCCTCGCATACGTGCATACTTAAACACACATACACACTATATATATTCTTGTTCATATGAAGATTGAAAAAGGAAAGTGAATGAAGGTTTTTTTTTTTTTTTTATGGTCATAACTTTTGCACTTTCTGATGAGACATTTACAAGGTCAGCAACCAGGCAGTGGTGGTGCACACCTGTGATCTAGCACTGGGGAGGCAGAGGCAGGATGGTTTCTATGAGTTCGAGGCCAGCCTGCTCCACGAAGTGAGTTCCAGGACAAGCCAGGACTACATAGAGATCAACAAGTGCAATATGGTTAAGATATATTATCTTGTTTTGTTTTGTTTTTGTTTTTTGAGACAAGGTGTTTCTTGAACTCACAGAGGTCCGCCTGCTACCTCCCAAGTGCTGGGATTAAAATTGTATGCCACCACTGTCCGGTTTAAGATATATTAATTTATGGTTTGGTTTTTGTTTTTTGTTGTTTTTTTTTTTGTTTTTGTTTTTTTTTTT
>NW_004949102.1:6909864-6913409 GCF_000317375.1 Microtus ochrogaster | reverse complement strand
GTTTTTTTTTTGTTTTTTAGAGACAGGGTTTCTCTGTAGCTTTGGAGCCTGTCCTGGAACTAGCTCTTGTAGACCAGGCTGGTCTGGAACTCACAGAGATCCACCTGCCTCTGCCTCCTGAGTGCTGGGATTACAGGCGTATGCCACCACCGCCCGGCAATTTATGGTTTTATATTGCTGAATGTTTAGGATTTTTCAGGCAGTCTTTAACAAATTATCTTGTGTGTATGTAACAGGTATTAATTACATGCCTGGTGCCCAAAGAGAGGTCAGAAGGGGGTGTTGCATCTCCTGGAACTGGAGTTACAGATAGGTGTGAGCCTCTCTGTGGATATGGGAACCCAACCCAGGCCTTGAACTCACAGAGATCTACCTGCCTCTGCCTCCCGGCTGCTGGGATTAAAGGTGTGCGCCACCACCGCCTGGCTACTTTCCTTCTTCTATCTTGGCCCTACGGATCAAACTCAGGTCACTTGGCAGCAAACATCTTTACCTACTGAGCCATCTTACTAACCCACTCAGATAATTTTCTTTGAGCTGAGAAGTAGCTTGGTCCATTTCACTTTATGCAGTTAGAAATGACGAACTTTTACTAACAGTATATAGGAGTGGTGTGGGACCATGGTCTGTATTCTGTCAATTATATTTTAAATAAATGCTGATTGGCCAATAACCAGACAGGAAGTAAAGGCGGGTCAAAGAGAACAGGAGAATTTTGGGAAGAGGACGGAGTTGTGGGCCCAGACACAAGAAGCAAGATGTGACTGCTTCCCTGAAAAATGTACCGAGCCACATGACTAACACAGATAAGAATAATGGGCTAGCCAGGCTGTGGTGGCGCATGCCTTTAATCCCAGCACCCGGAAGGCAGAGGCAGACAGATCTCTGGGAGTTCGAGGCCAGCCTGGTCTATAAGAGCTAGTTCTGGGACAGGCACCAAAGCTACAGAGAAGCCCTGTCTCGGGGAAAAAAAAAAAAAGAAGAAGAATGAGCTAATATAAGAGTTAATAAGAAGCCTGACCTAATGGGCTAATCAGTTTATAGTTAATGTAGACCTATGTGTGATTTCTTTGGAACTTAAGGACTGTGGGAACCGGGCAGGACAGAAATCCCAATAACATAGTAGTTTTCAACTTAGGTATTTATCTTTTGAAGGAGAGAAACATTGGGGAAACCTTCGATTTCCTTAACTACATTAAAGTCAGTGGATTGCACCTTGACACCTTAATTTTGTGTGTATTGTTGAGATCCAGTATTGAGAGTTGAAACAATGTAGCCCATCCTGGCCTGGAACTGTGGTTCAGACTGGTTTCTAGCTTTTAGTGATCTTCTTGCCTCAGACATGTGAGTGCTTGGATTACAAATCTGAGCTGTTACATATATCAGGCTGCTGCTGCTGATTCTGACTCTTACTATCATTTTGAATCAGAGTCGCCTGTTAGTCCAGACTGACCTGGAACTTTCTCTCTGCTGGCCTGGCCTGGGTTCAAGTCCAATGGTATTGTTTGTTATTCCTTAGAGCAGTGGTTCTCAACCTTCTTCCTAATGCTTCTGCCCTTTAATTCAGTCCTCATGTGGTGACCCGCAACCATAAAATTATTTTCATTGCAAGCAACCCTGTCTCGAGAAAACAAGAAAGGAAAAAATTATTTTCATTGCTACTTCACAAGTGTAATTTTCTTGCTGTTATGAATCGTAGTGTAGGTTCCTGATGTGCAGGATATCTAATATACGACCCCTGCAAAAGGGTCATTCAATCCCCAAAGGGATTGTGACTCATGGGCTGAGAATTACTGCCTTAGGGGTTTTTGTCTTTGGTGAAGAAACCTTTAAAAGTTAATTTTTGTAGTAAGATTCATGTGTTTGATATTCAGAAGCTGAAGACCAGTTTTCTTTTAGCTCTTCAATGAAAGAGGTCTTGAGATCTTTAATACCCAGTACAATGCCAGACAAGGCTGAGGATGTAATCTCAGGGTCCTTAATACAATTCTTAGTGTTACAAATAAAGAGAACTATCTACTTGTGCTTATTCTTTCTCTTCTCTGTGCTGGGGATTCAGCGCAGGGCCTTGGTGATTCCACAAGCTGCATCCCAGCCCTTCCTCTCCACTATTTTAGTGACCTAGTGTATTATGCTGAAGCCTTTGAACTAGTTTATGTTAATTTAAAGGCACAAATGTCGTTCTGCTTACTTAACGGGAAGTAGAATTAGAAGTTTTATTTTTATAGAAACAAATTAGTAGTGTATGACTTGTATGCTTTAAAATAGGAGCCTATTTTGCGACTGAGTGAATTGGATATATACAATGGTTTTATTCTGCCAGTTATGGCTATTTTATTTTTTCAGTGCTATTCAAGTGTTTTGTCAGCTCTGATGAAGTTCTGTTTACATCTGGTAAGTCAGTTTCAGCAGCTAATTATACTCACATAGTTACGCATGATTTTGTACTTGGAAACTGCACTACATACAAGGGCATTATAAAACACGCAGGTCTTTTCTGCAAATAAGGATTTTCGAGTAGACATTAATAATTATATCCTCTAGGCAATGCTACTTTGGCCTTAAGTAGCAGTTTAAGGAAGTACTAATGCTTTGATATATGCTTTCATAGTAAGAAATAAGCTGGAAATTTGTTGTTGTACTAAGACAGTCAACCTAGGACAGTCAACCTAGGTACCTCTGTCTGGCCCGAAACTGTAGAACAGGCTCGCTTTGAACACAAAGAAATCTTTTTCCTAAGTCTCCTGATTGATGGAGTGATAGGTCTGTTCCACTGCTTCTGCTTAGAAAGGTTTTCCTGAGCCAGGCAGGCTCCAAAGCTACAGAGAAACCCTATCTCGAAAATCCAAAAAAAAAAGAAAAAAAAGAGGGGGGTTCCTATGTAGCCCAGGCTGACCCTGAAACTGCAATCTCCTACCTCAGTTGTCCCAGAACTAAGATTACAAGTATAATAAGCCTCTATGCTTTTTGTTTCTGTTAGTATGTTTTGTTTTTGAGACAGGGTTTCTCTGTAACAGCTGTGGATATTCTGGAACTTGTTTTTTGTTTTTTGTTTTTTTTTTTAGTTTTTCGAGACAGGGTTTCTGTGTGGTTTTGGAGCCTGTCCTGGAACTAGCTCTTGTAGACCAGGCTGGTCTCGAACTCACAGCGATCCGCCTGCCTCTGCTTCCCGAGTGCTGGGATTAAAGGCGTGCACCACCATCGCCTGGCTTATTCTGGAAGGCCAGGATATTGAGTAGACCAAGCTAACCTCAAACTCATAGAGATCCACCTGCCTCTGCCTTCCAAGTGCTGGGGTCAAATATGTGAACCATCCACTTGGCACATTTGACTTTTTATTTTTGAGTTTATTTGAATTTTTTTGGTTTTGTTGAGACAGGGTTTCTCAGTAGCTTTGGAGCCTGTCCTGGAATTAGCTCTTGTAGACCAGGCTGGCCTCGAACTCACAGAGATCCGCTTGCCTCTGCCTCCCGAGTGCTGGGATTAAAGGAGTATGCCACCACCGTCCAACGACTTTTTATTTTTTTTTAACCTGGTGTTTGCTC
>NW_004949102.1:6903099-6909764 GCF_000317375.1 Microtus ochrogaster | reverse complement strand
CCTGCCTCTGCCTCCCGAGTGCTGGGATTAAAGGCGTGCGCCACCACTGCCCAGCGACTTTTTATTTTTTATTTATTTATTAGACACGGTTTCTCCCTGTAACAGCCCAACTGTCCTGGAACTAGACTGGCCTTGAACTCATAGAGATCTGTCAGTCTCTCCCCCAAGTGCTGGGATTAAAAGCCAGTGCCACCACCGCCTGGCTGGCCTTGAACTCCCAGAGATCTGTCTGTCCTGAGTGCTGGGATTAAAAGCCTGTGTCACCACCGCCTGGCCCACTTTTGAACTTGGAATTAAGAGCAAATTATTACTTTTTAGATAACCAAGATACAAATAAAACGATGTGATCTAAGAACACAGCTTCGGGGGATTTGTTTAGCCATTATTATGACTGATTCCACTTTTATCTGTTTTTAGATAGATAATGTGAAAAGATACATTTAGAATAGGTTGCGCCACCATGCCTATCATTTGGGTGTTTTCTTTTTTATTTTGCTGATGCTTTTGTTGTTTTGTTCCTTCTGGGAAGTAAATGGTTTTGTTACATGATGTAAGTCTTATTGTATATGCATCGTTGAGCGGACTGTATTTATTATTGAAGCTATTGGATAAGTATAGCTGTTGGAAAAGTAAGATATTATAATGTGGTCATATTCATTTGGTTTCTTGTCTGAAATGCTGAGTTTATCTTTCACCTGCCATTCTTAAAGAAGGGTAGAAATGGAATGTTGTAGCAGCACCTCACTAGTTTTGAGTGTAGGACAAATACTCGAATTTGAGACTAAAATGCTCAGAACTCTTTAGGACACCTGTGTTTCTGTGCAGTCTGTGGGTCAGAAGTGTAACCAGCAGCTCACTGGCTCAGTAACTCTGCCGGTGTATTTTTAGATCTTTGTATTTAAAAATACACACACCTGGCTGTCACATAGGTGCTGAGTGTCAGCTGTGTGACATTTTAGGTCCTCTTGCTGGCTTGTTGACACTGGGCTGGCGTTCAGCTTGTTTTTTTGCACCTCTGCTTCCTTTCCGCACCTTAGATTTGAGTCCTGTAAACTATGATCCACTTTCGGAAAACAGAACTAGTACTCTTTTATTGTTTCCTATAGCCTAGGTTGTCTTGGAACTTTACTATGTAGGCTCCTTGTTTTCTTTTCTTTCTTTTTTTTTTTTGGTTAGATTTTTTTTTAATTATTGATTTTAATTGAGCTCTACATTTTTCTCTTCTCCCTTCGCCTTCAACCCCCTCCCATGGTCCCCATGCTCCCAATTTACTCAGGAGATCTTGTCTTTTTCTACTTTCCATGTAGATCCATGTATGTCTCTCTTAGGGTCCTCATTGTTATCTTGTTTTTTTTGAGACAGGGTGTTTCTCTGTGTAGCTCTGGCTGTCCTGGAACTAGCTCCTATAGACCAGGCTAGCCCCGAACTCACAGAGATCCATCTGTATCTGCCTCCCGACTGCTAGGATTAAAGGCATGCACCACCACTGCTAGGTCCTCCTTGTTTCTTTTTTTTTTTTTTTTTTTTTTTTTTTTTTTTCTTTTTGTTTTTCGAGACAGGGTTTCTCTGTGGTTTTGGAGCCTGTCCTGGAACTAGCTCTTGTAGACCAGCCTGGTCTCGAACTCACAGTGATCCGCCTGCCTCTGTCTCCCGAGTGCTGGGATTAAAGGCGTGCGCCACCACCGCCCGCCTCCTTGTTTCTTTATATAGAACAAAATGACTTCAACCTCTTGATCTGTCTGCCCGAACTTCATGAGTGCTGGATTATAGCTCAAGTCACCATGACTGACAAAAAAGTATTAAATGTGAAAGTACTCTCTTCCCTCCCTCCCTTTTTCTTTTTTCCTATTTTCTTATGGAGATAGTTGTGAGCTGCCATGTGGATGCTGAGATTGAACCCAGGTCCTCTGGAAAGAGGGTTGGTCCTCTTAGTCACTAAGCCATCTTTCCAGCCAAACATACATGTTTTTAATTTTTCATTTTGTTGATGATGTAGTTTTTTTTGAGACAGGGTCTCATGTATCTGACCTGGAACTCTTTTTCCCCCCCCTTGAGACAGGGTTTCTCTGTAGCTTTGGAGACTGTCCTGGAACTAGTTCTTGCAGACTATGCTGTCCTTCAACTCACAGAGATCCACCTGCCTCTGCCTCTGCCTCTGTGCTGGGATTAAAATGTGTGCCACTACTGCCTGGCTGGAATTCTTTACAGCTGAGATTAGCCTTGAATGTTGAGGCTAAGATCTCTTGCTTCTGCCTCTTAAATGCTGAGATGACTATGTACCGAGAAGCCTGCCCTTGACCTCAAAAATCTGCATTTAGCCTTCCTGAATGCTGATACTGTAGGCGTGTCAGCATACCTGTATAAGTCACGTTTCTAGAGCAAGTGACTAAATGCTCCACTGTTGACCCATGCTGTCTTTAATTGGTCCTTAATTTCCTTATCCTTATTGTGTATTACTGTATTTTACTTAGTATTATGTTTTTCCTTTTTTAAATTTTTTTTAAGTGTTTTGCTAGCATGTGTCTGTGCTTGCAGTGCCCTCATAGACCAGAAGAGGGTGTTGGATCTTGTGGGGCTGGAGATAACAGATGGTTGTGAACTACCATGTAATATGCTGGGAATTGAACCTGTGCAAGACCAACAAGTGTTCTTAACCACTGACCATCTCTTTACCCCGCCCTTCATTCTCGTAGCGTCATTGGTTTTTAGATGTTAGGGTATACTTTTTGTGCGTTAAAAATCAGACTTCTTTAGTTTCTTAAAAGAGCTAAGATCACCCTTGTTAGCTCCAGAGTTACTACTGGGGTTTCTCTTTTGAGACAGGGTTCCTCATTGTGTAGCCCTGGCTGGTATGAAACTTACTATGCAGGTCAGGCTACCTTTATTTTATTTTATTTTTGATTTTTCGAGGCAGGGTTTCTCTGTAGTCCTGGCTATCCTCGAACTCACTATGTAGATCAGGCTGACTTTGAACTCATGATCCACCTGCCTCGTCCCCTGACTGCTGGGATTCTTAGCCTCATTGCTACTTTATGCACAGCATTCGTGACTATCTACGTGTAATGAATGCATTTGTGTATGAACTGCCCCTGAATTCTAATACTTTATATAGTGGTTTCTGTTTCAAGATTTATTGCTAGGTATTTGTTTTGGTATTGGCAGTTAATAGCCTTGCACATGCTAACTGATGATTTCTGTACCACAGAGGTATGTTCTTGCCCGTAAGTACAGTGCCTTTCCCAGCTCTATATGTCTGTGCATGCTCATTTAAAGGAAAACACAGTTGTGCTCCTTAGGTCATTAATAATTCAGTTCTATTTTGGCGTGTGTGTGTGTGTGTGTGTGTGCGCACGCACACGCGCACGCTTTGCACTGGCCAAAACTAGCTTTTAGCTTTTCTGATCCTCCTGTCTCCATGTTCTAAGAACTGGGATTATATTGGTAAATGTTTAATCAGTTGACCCTTCTAAGGTTCCATTACACACGTTGCCTGAAGTTGCTTTGGGGATCCCCAAGGCATTTTATCCACAATCCAGAACTTGATAGTAATGTTAATTCATTGATTACCCTTTGTGCTTTATTTACATTTATACCAAGGGTGCAAAACCAATGGCAGGACCTTAATGTGCCCAGATCATGTTAACAGTTGTGCGCTTTCACATGTGCTGCAGCTTTAGAGGGCAGTTTGGCTGGGTCTGGAGCACAGGTTTGCAATCACAACTGCTCAGGAAGTGAAGACAGGTGGGTCTTTGTGTGCTTCCATTGGCCTACAGCCTGTCTCCACCCATAGACAGAGGATAGCCTGTAGAACACCTACTTAATATACACAACTTCTTCTTCTGAAAAGAATGAGTGCTTCCCTGAAAGCTTGCCCTTGCATAGGATAGGATTAAAGGTGGCTCAGCAGTTAGAACACTAGCTTGTTCTCCCCAGAGTGCCCAAGTTCAGTTCCCAGCTCAAAATGGCAGCTCAAAACCACCTGTAACTCAGGTCCTGGGGGGGGATTTGCCCTCTTCTAGCCTCTGGGTGTTTGAGTTGCCATCTGAACTGGCTGCTTTTTGGGGATGCCATTTCTATTTGAAAGTGACTGACAAACTATTTAGACTTAAGTATTTGTCAGTACTTTGTCAGAAATGAAGCTAAGCCTTAATTTCTAGGCAAACTAATACCATATGTCGCCGGTGATAAAACCAGAACTTTAAAGCAGAGCATTTGAGAGCGTCTGTCAGTTACTAAGCACGTTTAGTTTTCTAATACTTACTTTCCTGATGGTGTTTTGATGCTCCGTGAGGAAGATATGTATATAAGTCAGTGAACCATTATTTTTACAATTAGGAAATCAGACTTGGATAAAAGACTCATAAAGAATAAGGTAGAATATTAGGAGTATTCTGATCGCATGTTTTGGGAGGTTTCCTACATGTATTGTTTTAGTGTAATGTCAATGAACTGTGTCCAAAAATATCTGGAAAATATTAATCTTTTTTTTAACTAGATTCAAAACATATTTTGTCAGATTGATTGTGTAAGCACAGCTGAGAATCTACCTACCTTCTGTGAGCCAGACTCTAAAGAGATTTGTGAAGTCATTTAAAAATGTCATTCTGGGGTCTGATTATGGCTCAGCAGTTTAAGAGCATTGGCTGCTCTTGCAGAGGACCCAGGTTTGATTCCCAGCACCCACATGGTGGCTCATAACCGTCCATAACTCCAGTTTTAGGGGGTCCAGTGACCTCTTCTGAGGTCACACACACACATACACAGACAAATATGCAGGCAAAGCACATGATACACATCAACATTTAACATACATTCTGACTAAGTTTTGTTTTGGAAATTAAAGCATTTATAAAAATGCTCTATGTTAACAGGATAAGACTTACTGCTTTAAAGTCTATTAATGTTTCCAAAATGTAAAAAGGTAACTTGGTAGATATAACTTACATGTAAAGAATGCTTGGAGGTCCTTACCTTTTTTTTTTTAAAGACATGACAATCCTGTATTGCAGGCTGCCTCAAACTAACTTACTGTGTAGCTAAGGATGGATTTTTTATCTTCCTGCCTTCACTTTCCCTAGTGCTGTGGAATTGACATACCATAGGACCATGATTTGTCTATGTCGTATTGGGATCTAGGCAAGAACAGTACCAGCTGAGGTACATCTCCGTTCACCTAGTGTGTGCTTGTGTGTGTGTAAGAGAGAATATGGGCACATGTGTACAATAGCATGTGGCGGTAGAGGACAACTTTTGGGAGTTAGCTTTCTCCTTCCACCATGGGTTCCAGAGATTTAACTCAGGTTCTAGGCTGGGTGGCAGACTTTTTCCTTGTTAAGTCATTTCTCCAACTGGCTACCTTATTTTTGAAGACAAGGTCCCGTGCTGAGTCTGGAGCTCACTGATTATCAATGTCCTGGGATCCACCTAGTCCTGCCTCCCCAGAGCTAGGATTATAGATGTGCACTGCAGTACTGGCCTTTTTTAAGGCAGTCTCCGGGGATCTAGCTCAAAACCTCATTCATGGTTGTTTGGTAATCACTTTTTCAATGGAGTCATCTCTCCAGTCCTCCCAAGTATTAAGAGTGAGGCTGGAGTAATGCTCAGCAGTTAAGAGCACTGACTACGCTTTCAGAGGACCTGTGTTCTGTTCCTAGCACCCACATGGTGGCTCACAACCATCTGTAAACTCTAGTTCTGGGAGGTTGGTCCCTCCCCATCTAACCTTAGGCATCAGGCACATAAATATATTCTGATAAAATACTCATACACATAAAATTAAATAAGTCTGTAAAATATTTTGTGTAAGGAATGCTGAAATCACAAAGTTTGAGAACTAATACTCTAACAAACATATGTTGAAAGAGATGTTGTCACTGCGATAATGTGTAGGGCGTGCTTTAATTGTATACAGCACCGCGCCAGGCAGATTAGTAGGTTCTTTATAAAATGTATGAATCATACTGAATTTAATTATACAGCAAGTTGTAAAAATACACATTGAGCCCAGAAGGAAAATTGGTGTGTGAAGATGGCAAGCGATTTTCTGTTAGTAAACAATGTCAGGTTTACATCATATTTTCTAAATTCTAAGTCAGTTTTTTTTCTACATCTCAACATCGTTGAAATTGAGATGTCTTAAAATTGGTGGTGAGTCACTTCAGTGCTGCTTCTTTCTTTCGTGGTGTGTCATAACATAATGATGTGTTGTGCGTGTGATGAAATATGGTAGCATCTTTGTGTGTGGAGAGCAGCATAGGATTGCAGTTTAGTTCCCTGAGATACAGGTTTTACTGCATTAGATGGTCTTCTCAGGCAATAAATTGACTCGGGGCAGTTGATAGTGTTCCTTGGTTGCAGTTTCACTTACTAAATAGCAGTCCACGTCAGAAAAGTAGACTTCAGTGTTAGAATGCAAGCTTTAACAAATAAGTCACGGACGGGAGGCAGGCGTACAGCTCGTACCTATAATCCTAGCATTGTAAAGACTGAGGCAGGAGAGTCAAAAGTTTGAGGCTGGCCTGGGCTATGTAGTGAGTACTAGCTTGTGTATGGGCTGAGACACTGTCTTTTTTTTTTTTGTTTTTTTTTGGTTTTTTTGGTTTTTTTTGGTTTTTTTTCGAGACAGGGTTTCGGAGCCTGTCCTGGAACTAGCTCTGTAGGCCAGG
>NW_004949102.1:6895013-6902693 GCF_000317375.1 Microtus ochrogaster | reverse complement strand
TCTGTAGACCAGGCTGGTCTCGAACTCACAGAGATCCGCCTGCCTCTGCCTCCCGAGTGCTGGGATTAAAGGCGTGCACCACCATCGCCCGGCAGTAAATCTTATTTTATGTGCAAAGCTGTTGGCTTTTTGTTTCTCATCATTTTCTCCCCACTTTATTGTTTTTTGTCTTTTCTGTCTTTTTTCTTTCTTTTGAGACAGGTTCCCCCACTGAGGCCTTCCTGGTCTTATTAAGTTCAGAGATCTGTCTGACTCATGAATGCTTGAATTAAAGGCGTGCGCTTGCTTATTTATTTCAGTGTGGTTTTACTCTATAGCCATGAATTCTTGGTCCTCCACTTCCCTCGAGTATGCTGGTATTAAAGGTGTGTGCTAATACACACAATGTATCACTTATTTTTCTCATTTCCATGAGATTAACTGATTTATGGTTTGAGGGGATTGTGGCCTTCATGCAGGGAAGGCCTGGGGGTGGACAGCTCCTGGCAGGGGAGTAGAAATACTGCTTCTTGCTTCTATTGAACCAGGAAGTGGAGCGAGGCCTACACACATGGCCTGCCCTCCACTGACCTACTTCCTCTAGCTAGGCCTCATCTACAACTTTCACAGCTTCCTGGAACAGTGCTACCAGCTAGGGGCCAAGTTTTTAAAACATGTGAGCTTGTGAGGAGCATTTCACATTCAGACAGTAACATCTTTTTTCCCCTTCTTGAGATCTTATAAAAGTTATATCTATTTAAAGATGATTTTGATCCAGCTGATGCCTCTAATTCACAGTGCTTGGAAGATCGAAAGAGGTTAGGGGGTAAAAGGGTCAGCCTGGGTTGTGTAGCGAGACTTTACTTCAAAATGAAAAAATGAAGCCAAGAAGAATAAAACCAGGCACTGTGGTCTTTGCCTTTAGTCCCTGCTCCTCAGGAGTATTGGGATGGGGGAGGTGGGATCACTTTGAACCCGAATGTTCTAGTCTGGGCTATATAGTGAGACCCTGTCTCATAAGAGGGTGGATGGTGTTGGAGAGATGGCTCAGTGGTTAAGAACACTTGATGCTCTTGACGAGAATCCAAGTTCAGTTCTCAGCTCCCATATCTGATAGCTTACAATTGCCTGTGACTCCACCTCAAGGGGATCTGATACCCTTTTTTTTGACCTCTGCAGGTGCCTGCACACATGAGCACAAGACCACACACATACAGATAATAAATTACATTTATTTATTTGTTTATTTATGGCTTTTTAAAAAATATTTGTTTATTATGTATACAATATTCTGTCTGTGTGTATGCCTGCAAGCCAGAAGAGGGCACCAGACCTCATTACAGATGGTTGTGAGCCACCATGTGGTTGCTGGGAATTGAACTCAGGACCTTTGGAAGAGCAGTCATTGCTCTTAACCTCTGAGCCATCTCTCCAGCCCCTATGGCTTTTTTTGAGACAGGGCTTTTCATTGTAGCTTTACTGTCCTGGATGGCCACAAACTCACAGAGATCCACTTGCCTCATCCTCCCTAGTGCTGGGATTAAAGGCATGCGCCACCACTGCCTGGCACAAATAATAAATTTTTATTTTATTTTATTTTTTTTTATTTTATTTTATTTTTTTTTGGTTTTTCGAGACAGGGTTTCTCTGTGGCTTTGGAGCCTGTCCTGGAACTAGCTCTGTAGACCAGGCTGGTCTCGAACTCACAGAGATCCGCCTGCCTCTGCCTCCCGAGTGCTGGGATTAAAGGCGTGCGCCACCAACGCCCGGCAATAATAAATTTTTAAAGCAAAGTTAATTCATTGAGTTACTAATATTGTGCACACTTTAGTAGCTTATAAATGCTGCCATTCTATTATTTTATTACTATTTAGCTCTGGCTGCTGTGTAGACCAGGCTGTGTACCTCTGCCTTCTAATACTGGATTTAAAGGTGTGTGCCATCATCATCCAATTCTTCACTGTACTTTAGACATAAGTAAAGTGGGGATCAAGTCTTGGAAAAATTCGGAGTTGATTCTTTGTTTCTTTTAAGACAGTCTTATCCTGTAATGTAGTGGAACTCCCTTTGTAGCCCAGAATGGTCTTGACCTACAGCAGTCCTGTTTCAGTTCCCCCAGTGCTGGGATTACAGGCACGGAGGTACCACACCCAGAGGATGCTCCCCTCAAGAAGCTAGATGACAAGACAGATGAGGTGGTTAGTGGTTTATTAAAAGATCCGAGGCTATAAGCGAGCCACTCTAGATCTATCTGGACTAGAGTGCAGCGTGCCTGACCAAGAATGTGGGCTCCTGTTTGAACAGCCTGAGCTTTTCTTCTGATCTGGGAAAACTCTGGGACCTCTGTAGGATTTCACATCATACTTTTTTGGTGTTTCTCGTCAAAGGAGGACTGTTGGAGAAGTATGTGTCCATGAGGTTGTTGGTCAGGGAGTTAACTCCCAAGTCCTGGAACTGAAGGCATGTGCCACCATTAAATTGGACCATTAAAGTTGACCTCCTTTACAATTAAGTTAGTATCTTGACACTTTAATCCAGAGCATATAATTTCAGAGTCAGGGTGTTGCTACTGAGGATTGGTGGAGGAGAGGTGGGTTGATTGGGAAGAAGGCCGCCTGCATAGAAGTCTATCCTTGATCTTGGACTGCCTCTTGGGCATCTGTGCCTTATGAGTCAGAGAAGGAATTGTCTCTGTAATTTTGTCTTAACTATCTCAATATTCTGTTTTTATTTGTAGATATTTTGCATATGAATATATTTATGTCTGTACATGAGCATATGTGATTTTTCAGACATATGTACCTGGTATTGGCTTCTATGGAAAAGAGAATTGAGAAAAAAGTTGTAACTTAAATTTAAAAGCTTATTTTGAGTTTTTGTTTTGTTTGTTTTTGTTTTTTTGAGACAGGATCTCACTGAGTAGCAACAGCCTTGGCTGTCCTGGAACTCGCTCTGTACTTATTTTAAATTTTTATAGATAGATCTTATAATTATTTAATTTATTTATTTTTGGCATAAATTCTTAGTCAACTTTAGAAATCCAAAGTGGAAAACCATTGACTCATTCATTTCTGGCTTTAAAATATGGCAGTAAGATGTGGTTGCGTATTTAGAAGCTTGTGTCAATATGGTTAAGTAGCTGAAAGATTAAGCCAGTGGTGAGCTGTTACCCTTTCATTTCTAGAAGTGGATCCCCTGGGATTAGGTAAACTACTGTGAGAGGCTGTTTGTGTGATGCTGGCTGGTCTTAATGCATCACCTGCTTACCAAAGCATTTCTTTGCTTTGTTTTCCAAGTTTAGGTCAAACTTGCCGACTGTAGGACTGGTATTACAGGTGGTAAATTAAGGTGAGTCGTCCTTGTCTGGTGGAAAGCTGGCCGGTCTAGACCCTCTTCTCATTTTGTCCTGTGCAGCAAGTGCATCTGTTACTTCATATTTTAGGAGTAGGAGGTCCCTTGTCTCAGTTTTGCTTTTCAGGGACATCTCAAGAATTAGGATGATTAGTAGATGGAACAAGGACCTCAAATAATATATAAATTTCTCTTTTTCTGTAAAATGTGGTTTATACTGCTGACACTAAGAGGCAGGATATTAATTTTTTTTAAAGATTTTATTTATTATGTATATAGGTTTCTTCCTTCATGTGTCCTGCAGTACAGAAGAGGACACCAGATCTTATTACAGATGGTTGTGAGCCACCATGTGGTTGCTGGGAATTGAACTCAGGACCTCTGGAAGAACAGTCATCGTTCTTAATCTCTGAGCCATCTCTCCAGCCCCTAGAAATTGTTTTTGCTTTAAGCGGAACTTAGCTTGATAATTGGCTATTCTCGTGGAAAAATATTTATAGCCTAGTACACAATGTTTTCGGTCCTATCCAGGCTTTCTTTTAATTGGTTCAACAGATGAACGTCACAGGTGTTTTCTCTGTTGTCAAAGAGGAATGGGTATAGCTTTATGTAGGGCATTTTGTTGTTTTTATTTTTGTCTTTGAGGCAGGGTTGCTCTGTGTAGCCCTGGCTGTTCTGGAACTCACTTTGTAGTCTGACCTTGAACTCAGAGTTCCACTGGTCTCTGTGTTGGGATTAAAGGTGTGTGCCACGACCTCCCGACTTGGGTTGGTAAATTTTTTTGGTTTTTTTTTTTTTGTGTGTGTGTGTGTGTGCATTTGTGTTTTGCCTGTGTACTTGTCTGTATGAGGGAGTTGGGTACCCTGGAACAGGAGTTGCAGACAGTTGTGAGCTGCTGTGTGGCTGTTGGGACTTGAATCTGGGTTCTCTGGAAGAGCAGCCAGTGCTTTTAACTGCTGAGCCAACTCTCCAGCCCATTTGGGTTGGTAATTTTTAAGAATTTGTATTTTTGAGAAGAGTCTTTCATAAGGCTATTTTCACTCTGTTTTGAGTAAACACTGGTTCTTTTTCTAAAATTTTAATAATTTTTTAGTATATTTTGCCTGCATGTATGCCTGCAGAAGCCAGAAGAGGGTGTTGATCCCCCTGGAACTGAAGTTAAGCTTGTGAGCCACCATGTGGGTGCTGGGACTCAAACTCATCCTCTGTAAACAGCCAGTGCTGCTAACCGCTGAGCCTTCTTTCTAGTTCCTACTGTGGTCTTTGGAGACAGGGTATGTAGACCAGCCTGTCTGAACTGGTGCCACACTCCCTTTCCTTCTGAGGTGTACACTGCCAGCCCTGGCTTGGTAGCCATGTTTTATTGAGGAGAATCCTATGCATGTAGAACCACTTTTCTGGATCTTACAGTTAGTTCAGTTTTTACTTATACTTCCTAGATTAAATATTTTCCTTCGTGCTATCTCTAAAATAAAGACTTTTTTTAAAGCTAGTTTGTATTTAATTTGGGGAGAGTTTTCTGAGGGAACCATGCTTGAGAAGAAAAATGTCCCCACCCTGACCTCTCCAGGGACAGGCAGGTTCTGTGTCCATCTCCAGCTGTTCACCCTTATGCACAAATAGTCTGCACACACAGTTTGACAGTCGAAGGATGCTCTGGGCTGGGGCTTCTGCTTTACTTCCTGCGTTTAGCACTTGTTAAATGCTTGTGAACACCTTTGCAGTGAAAGGGGGTCGGAGCAGTTGGGTAGAAGGTGACCACTCTAAAAGAAAGCAGCATAATCCTGAATTTGTAGGTAGCTGAGAGGCTAAAGAAACTGGCCTCTTGCAGGTGGTTTGCCCATTAGCTGTGACCATGAGCAGGGTGTATTAAGCAAGTGGACAGGATGTTCTGTGCACTGTGTAACCTTGAAGCCTTCTACATTCATTTTCAGAAATGGAGTCTAAAGTAGAAAAGCTGTTTTCTTCCTCTAAGCATTCAAGACAAAGTGTGACTTGTAAATGTGAAGTATGGGGGGGGGGAGCAGTTCTTTCCTTTCTTTTCTTTCTTTTTTTAAATTTACTTAGAAGTTGAGCATAGGTACATGTTTTGTTTTTAAAGTGAGAAGTTGTGGCTGGAAGGTGGCCCAGTGGGTGGAGGCTTGCTGCTGGGTCTGGTAACCTGAGTTAGATCCTCTTGACCCGCATGGGAGAGGGAGAAGACTGCTCCACACGCTGTCCCCTGCCTCCGCTGTGCACTCTCCTGCACATCACCCTTCTACCGGAGTAAGTGTCTTGAGAAATAGTTAAGTGAAAAGGAAACACAAATTACTAACCTTGTGTATATACTGTTTCAAAGAACTGAAAAGGTTAAGGCAAAGCTGGAAGCCAAGTGTGCTGGTTTCTGGGGCGAATAAAGCTGCTGGTAGGAGATTATTTTCCCGTGTCTTCTTGGCTGTTCCTCAAATTGAATATCTTTGTGGGCAATGGTAATGTGTTTGTGACAGGATCTAGCTGTCATAACCCTGCTGGCCCACAAACTCATGGCAGTCCCCTGCCTCAGCCTGTGAAGTGTTAGGATTATAGGCACGAGCCACTATGTCCAGGTGAATTGAATATCTTTAACGGAAGATTAAGCATTTAGTTAATACTGCACATTAAAACTTTGTTTTTAGATTCCTGGAATAAATATAATATCTGCTTAGGGAAAAAGAATCCAGAATTATTTGAAGAAAAAACAAGTGGGAAAACATGAGCCACTTGAAAGTTTAAAATGCATCTGAGAAAGCTCAGAGAAAGGGCTTTATGAGCTTTGTTTTGTCTTTAATAATTGAACTTGACATGAAATGTACGTGCGAGCACCAGCAGTGGGGCTTAGTGAGTAGTTTAGACTGAAGCAGCAGATGAAGACACACCCTACCATTTAACCAAAGGGAGGCAAGCCTGCGGTTTTAGTTTTATGAACTGTGTTTCCTTCACTTCTGTAGATCTATAAAAGTTATACGTAGCTCCCCTAAAGACTATGCCTAATGGTGGTGGAGGAGGTGGGGTGTCATTATCCTGTAGCTTACACTAGTGGCCAGAGGCTCTGTGAATGCCTCCTCTAAGCCAGACATATTATCAGTATCAATTGCAGCTGACATGGCCATGTGTCCTGTGCCAGGCATGCTTTTTTTTTTTTTTTTTTTTTTTTTTGCACTTTGTGTGGCTTCCTCAGTCCTCAGAGTGACTGTGAGAGATAGCTAGTGGTGTTCCACAGAAGAGAGTAAGGCAATCAGCGTAGGCTGCCCAAGTCTGGAGTTTTCACTCTGAGCTATCTAAATTCGACAGATACTCCCTGGCCTGGGTGGCAATGGGTGAGGCCTCCGTTAACAGGGAGTGTCTCAGAAGATAAGTTAACTTCATAAGGCTCCTTGAAGCCTGACTCTGTTAGTGAGAGTGTATGCTTTTTCCTCAGTGTATCATGTAACCTCACAGAGTACATTAATGCAACATCTGATTTACAGAGATCTTGTTCACAGAAGGGTGGTTTAAAAAGCTGATTTTTTTTTTTTTTTCGAGACAGGGTTTCTCTGTGGTTTTGGAGCCTGTCCTGGAACTAGCTCTTGTAGACCAGGCTGTAAAAAGCTGATTTGTGAACTAGTATTTCTCGCTAGGAATCCATTGTTGCCTGACAGTAGTGCCTTACTAGTGCCAATCCTGTAGGAGTTCTAAGATGGGTGCCCAGTCAGTGACCTGCCTGGGTTCTAAGGTCTGCACTGGACTCAGGGGGAGACAGACAAGCAGCCATGTGTTCCTCCTAGTTACCAGATTCTGTTCCTTATGTTTTCAGATGTTATGGGAGTGTGGGTAAGTACAGAGCCAGAGAAGTCAGACCTGCTTTTCCACCCACTCCCCAAGGTGTCCTTGTGGGACACACAGGCCACAGGTGCTTAGAATGGCATCTGGACATTGGTGGTAGGAAATGAGGGCAGTGGTTTGTTTTGGCCCAAAGCAGAATTGTATATACAAAATAAAAATTTAGGCTTCTCTTTATTTTATAATCATGTCAATAAATTGTCTTCTGACTTATAGATTGTGTTTTCCAATCCTTTGCAGGGGAGCAGGGGGTGTTGAGACAGGGTCTCACTATGTAGCCTAGCCCTGACTTGACTGTCCTGGGATCAGGCTGACTTCAAACCCAAGAGTTCTGCCTGGTTCTGCCTTCCTACTGCTGAGATTAAATGCATATGCTGCTGTGCTTGCTCTTGTGTTTTCCAGTTTTTAAAAACTTTACTTGGGCCGGGCGGTGGTGGCGCACGCCTTTAATCCCAGCACTCGGGAGGCAGAGGCAGGCGGATCTCTGTGAGTTCGAGGCCAGCCTGGTCTACA
>NW_004949102.1:6855848-6894913 GCF_000317375.1 Microtus ochrogaster | reverse complement strand
AAAAAAAAAAAAAAAAAAAACTACTTGGAAGTGTACCTGGTTTGTACTGAGCAATCTTAAAAATTGCTTGTGTGTGCTACAATGTGTGCGGTGGGTGGTGCATGTGCCCCTGTGCACGTGTGGAGGTCAGAAAACTACATTGTGAAGTTGGTTCTCCTTCCACTTTATGGACTCCAGCCAGTAAAGGCAGGTAGCCAGACTTTGTGGCAAGCATCATTCTGTCCTCTTTCCTCTCCTCCATGCTCCATCTATGGTAGCTCACAGCTTGAGGTCCCTTTGTACCTGTCTGGTTCCTCCTTTTTGCTACCAGGGCAATCCTGTTCAAAGTTTAACTTTGGCCTTAACTCATGAGCAGTCCGCTGTCTCAGTCTCTGGAATGCTGAGATTGCACATGTGTGCCACCACAGTGGTGTGGTTTTTTTTCTTTAAGACGGTCCCACTAGAACTTGGTATGAGTTGTATGCTGGTATCAAATTTATTGAGACCCTTGTATCAACCTCCCCAGTGGTAGGATTAGAGGCATGAACTACCATGCCTGGTTTGGAACTAAACTTTATACAAGGCTTATCAATTAGCTTCTCCCCAAAATTTATTTTTTACCCCCAAATTAAGCTTGTGCCTCCTCAGCACTGGAGTTAGAGATTTGTCAGGCTCTTTTATTCTGTGGGTGCCTAGTGATCCTCCAGTTTACTGACTGAGCCATCTCCCCAGCCCCAACCCCTCCACCTTCCTTTTTGAGACAGGTTCTAGTGTAGCCCCTGGTGACTCCTGAAGATGACCTTGAACTCTTGATCCTGCTGTCTCCACTTAGCAGGTACCAGGCATGCGGACCTCAAGTCAGTTCCCCAATTATTTTAGTTCTCACATAGCTCCTCCCATTTTCAGTCATTTGCCTCTGACTTTTTCTCCTTGCTCCTTATATTATAGTTTTTATATTTTCTTTGTCTTTTTTTCCTCTGAGAGAGAAGGGCTTTATTTGCAACAAGTTTCTGTTAATAGAGGCATTGGTGTCTCAGTTTAGAACTCTATACATTGGTTTTCTAACAGAAAGATTGATGAATAAGGATTATATTTTAAAATGGGAAATGTCAGATACAAGTTCGTTGACTTTTATTCTGGAAAAAATGCATCCTGATTTCTGAGTAAGGAGCGTAGGAACTTCAGAAATGAGATTGTTAGGGAAGTGTTGTGATGTTTTACTCCATTGACTTTTGGCTCCCAGATATATCACACACGGAAGCTTGTTCCCAGTTATGAATGTCAGGCCTTAGCGTGGCTAATTTCTTTTTTTATCTTAAATTATCCTGACTACCTTTCGCCTCTGGGCTTTTACCTTTCTCTATTTCTGTGCACCTTTCTTTACTTCTTTGTGTCTTGCTGTGTAACTGGGTGGCTGGCCCCTGGTGTCCTCCTTGTTCTCTGAGGCTTTTTCCTCATTCTTGGTTCTCCTTTTATTTTACTCTCTGCCTGCTAGCCCCGCCTATCCTTGTCCCTGCCTCGCTATTGGCTGTTCATCTCTTTATTAGGCCCATCAGGTGTTTAGACAGGCACAGTAACACAGCTTCACAGTTAAGCACATGCAGTGTAAACAAGTCATACGCCTGAAAATAATATTCTGCAACAGGGAAGGGCTGTTGGGGTCAGACCAATGGTAACCCACACCCCGGGAGTTCTCTAATATGAGGAACACATTGGCCCTGGAAAGTGGGCTGAAAAGTGGAAATGTACCAGAGGCCTTTGCAGCAGTCCTTGAGGTTCGGAGGCAGGGCTTGTGCAGATAGTTAACTGTGCCTCAATGGCAGTGATCACACCTAATCTACATAACAAATCAGCTACTTGGCTTCAGAAACGTGGAAAAAAAAAAACTGTGAAGTAGTTCTGAAATTGAAGATGTTTGTTAAGACAGGGTTGATCTTTTCACAGTAGGGTTCCTCCAGAAGAATCTTCTGGACTCGCTGGAATGCATCTGTTTAAAATAAGGAATCATATTTCAGTAATAGACCCATCCCACGGAATTTTCTGATTTTGTTTTGTTTTTTTGTTTTTCATTTTTCCGAGACAGGATTTACATAGCCCCTACCTAGCTCTCCCAGAACTGGCCTTAAACTCTGAACCACCTGCTTCTGCATCCCCAGTGCTGGGATTAAAGCTGTGTGCTACCACTCCTGGCCTTTATGCAATTTACTTTTAGTGGAAAAACAATAGAAATTTTTGGATATAATCCTCATTGATTGGTATTAATTCTAGAAAAGTGATATTATAGATAGAAGCCTTGATTGAGAGATATAAAGGTTTCTATCTTATTCATTGGCTTTTTTTTTTTTTTTAAATTTTGAGACAGGGTCTCACTGTATATTACCTGACTAGCCTGAAACTTGCCTTATAGACCAGGCTGGCCTTAAACTCACAGATCTGCCTACATCTGCCTCCTGAGTGCTGGGATTAAAGACATGTTACCCTACTTCTTTAGTTCTGGAAACAATAAGATGTTAAATTCTTAAATCTTATATTTTAAAATTTTAATTCTTTATGTGTATGAGTAGACGTCTTGCCAGCATTTATTTGTCTGTGCACCACTCTGCTGCTTGGTGCCTGAGAAGATGAAACAAGGGCATTGTATTTGTCCACTGGGACCAAGTGAAAGACTGTGAGCTGCCATGTGGGGCTAGGAACTGGAGCAGGTCCACTGGAAGAGCAGCCGTCTTTCCGGTCTCCATCTCACACGTTCTTGTTGGCCATCGACTGACGGTGAGAAAATGGTACTTCCGGACTGTCTCATTAGCCAGAGTTAGAAGAAAATACCAAAGGACTCTTGTGTGCCGTTTTCACGCTAGACTTTGTACAGCAGTAACGTGGGCTATGTGTAGATCTTGATCAGCTGCCCTTGGGCAAGTGAAACCCTGGTTTATAGTGTTCGTGGATTTGAGGTGTAAATACTGTTGTTCTGGGGCAGGCCTGTCTACAGTGTGACTTTGGGATGAGGTGAATACATGACTTGAATTAACCTCAGCTAGCCATGATGTGTATTTTACAGTTTAATTCTTTTTTTTTATATTCTGATTTTTACATTTATTTGTTTATTCATTATATATACAATATTCTAATTCTTTTCACATTTATTTATTATGTATACAGTGTCCTGTCTGTGTGTATGCTTGCAGGCCAGAAGAGGGCACCAGACCCCATTACAGATGGTTGTGAGCCACCATGTGGTTGCTGGGAATTGAACTCAGGACCTCTGGAAGAGCAGCCAGTGCTCTTAACTGCTGAGCTATCTCTCCAGCCCCCTACAGTTTAATTCTTAAGCCCTTTTCTCTCCCTCACTGTGTGCACGCTCGCACATGCACACCATTTGGAATTCAAAGACAACTGTGTAGTCCATTCTCTCTCTTTTTTTAAATACCATGTGGGTCATCTTACCTGCCTATTTTTTAAATGTTGGACTCAGAGGGGTTTTTTTTTGTTCTTTTTTTTTTTAATATTTTTGTGGCTTATTTAACTTTTTTATGTGCATTGGTGTGAAGGTGTCAGATCCCCTGCAACTGGATCTTCAAACAGTTGTGAGCTGCCCTGTGGGTGCTGGGATTTGAACCCAGGTCTTCTGGAAGAGCAGTCAGTGCTCTTAATTACTGAGCCATCTCTCCAGACCCTGGACCCAGAGTTTTATAGTAGATCCTTGTCTCTTACTGGTTGACAGATTTTTTTTTCAGGGGTGAGGGTGGGAGCAATATTTAAATAAATGTTTCCAGAATTAAGAGTAGGTGACAGGACACCCCATTTCCAAGGCCCAGTCTTGGATGGTCAGATGTCTACTAGACGTCTTTACTGATCCCTAACTGGAATCTGTGTCCCACACTCTTGGTGGATTTTATGATTCCCAAGTAAGTCAAAGTGTTACTGTTATCCTCAAACATTGTTCATACTTCCTGAGCTGGACTAACTCCCCTTTGTTGCCCTTATCTCCTGCCAAAGTATGTAATTAAAGCAAGGTAATTTCTTGGGCCCATATGAACTAAACTCACAAATCTGAAAGTTAAAACTGGAAAGCCAGTATTTGTCAGTGTGGACCAGTGTCTTGTCTCTATGTGGGTGGACATAACAGGGAGTCAGATGCCAGGAAAAGAAGGATGCTTGAGAAAGAGCTGGTTGGTAAAGAAGCTGCGTGCAGTGGCCTTATTATTAATTTGCTGCTGTGACCAGCACTCGGTCTTTCTCCCTGGAGTCTCAGTGGTCCCTGCCAGCATCTTTGCTGACTTTGTTTTGGTGCTCATACTTCCCCTTTTCCGGCAGTCGGCTTTTTTCTTGATGTGTGTGAATGTGCTTAGTCTGGCTCTAGTGGAGCCGTGCTTTGTAAGAGACCAAGCCTTTTCTTTTGGATTGTAACCCTGCCGATGCTTCCTGCTAGGCTCATCATCAGTACTATTCTGTTTACATCTGCCTTCACCTCAGAATTTATTTTCAAGTGTCATCTTCATGTCAGGAATGTCAGGTCACTTAGTATTGGCACCTGTTGAAAACTTCTGCTTCCTAGGCTACGCTGTGTGTGAGTGCTTGCCTATCACCTTCCTTCCCGATAAGAGTGGAAGGAACCGGGAGCTGGCTAAAGACACTCCCATTTCCCACTGTCTAGCAAAACGCACAACTGTTCTCAATACATTCACTTAGTCTTTCTCTTTTTAAAATAATTTAGTTTTATTTATTTTTTGCCCGCAATGTGTGTCTGTGTGAGGGTGCCAGATCTTGGAATTACAGGCAGCTGTGAACTGCTATGTGGGTCTTGGGAATTGAACCCAAGTCTGGAAGAACAGCCAGTGCTTTCAACTTTGGAGCTCTCTGTCCAGCCCAAGAAGCAGCTGTCTGTAGAAATGGGAAGTTAGGGCTAGCTACACAGAAGAAACAGACAGCAAAGTTCCTGAGGGTGATGTTCGTTGTATTTCAGGAAACGAAAGACAGCACAGCTGATAGAGGCCTTTTGTGTCAGTCCCTCTGTGAGTCTAGACAGGACTTGTATAGATTAATATCTAATTGGAACTGTTAGTGTTAGAAGTTGGGATTCTTGTTATTTTGTGATCCCCCCCCCCCCCGGGGTTTCTCTGTATACAGCCTTGGCCGTCCTAGAACTAGCTCTCATAGACCAGGCTGATCTCAAGCTTAGAGATCGCCTGCTCCTGCCTCCCAAGTGCTGGGATTAAAGGTGTCCACAATCACCTCCCAGCTTGAATTTGCGATTTTAAGTGTACGTTTGGCATTTGCTTTTCTGATCATTTATGAATGATCAGAAAAAAGATTGAAGACTATAATTGTACCAGGGGAAAAGGGGGTGGCTTTTAACTCCAGTACTCAGGAGGCAGAGGCAGGTCGATTTCTTCTACAGAGCAAATTCTAGGCAGCCAAGGCTACACATAGAAACCTGTCAAAAAAAGAAAGAAGGAAAACTGGAGTTGTTTCTTACATGAGATATGTATTTTTGCAGGAAAATCACGGGAAAGAATTAAGATGAAGCCTGAAGCCGGGCGGTGGTGGCGCACGCCTTTAATCCCAGCACTTGGGAGGCAGAGGCAGGCGGATCTCTGTGAGTTCGAGACCAGCCTGGTCTACAGAGCTAGTTCCAGGACAGGCTCCAAAGCCACAGAGAAACCCTATCTCGAAAAACCAAAAAAAAAAAAAAAAAAAAAAAAAGATGAAGCCTGAAAATGCTTAGTAATGAGGTTGTTTACTTAGTTTGAAAGTTTTTCCTCAGATCTATCTTGAGAAAGTTGGAGTTGTACTGTGTCCTGTCTCCTACCCTATATCTGTGACTGCTATGACATCGTGACTGAGCCATTTGTGCTGATTTCTGATTGATTGTCTCAGTGGCACCCGAGCTACACACAGGAGAGGGGAACCCAGGAGTTCCGTCCGCGCTCCCTACTATATACCTACCTACCCACTTGTGTCTGTGTCTAGCTTGGTTTTCTCCTCACTTACTACATAATTTTAGTATGTCCCCCCCCCCCCGCCTCAAATTATTCAGAAGTATCCTGTGAGCAATTTTTGTTTCCTGCCTATACCCAACCATATTTAAGTTCAACTTTTACTGTTTGTGTTTATTTAAATCTCAAACATCTGTCTCTTATTAGGTCATCTTCCATAAAACATAGCCACTTTCCAAACAGAACAACAAAAAAGCCGGGCGCTTTTGGGAAATGCCTTTAATCCTAGCACTTAGGAGGCAGAGGCAAGCGAATCTCTCTGTGAGTTTGAGGCCAGGTTGGTCTATAAGAGCTAGTTCTAGGACAGGCACCAAAACTATACAGAATCCCTGTCCCAGAAAAACAAACAGCCACTTTTTTTTTTAAGTATTTAATTATTTACTAAGCATACAATGTACTGCTGGCATGGAAGGCACCAGGTCTCATTACAGATGGTTGTGAGCTACCATGTGGTTGCTGGGAATTGAACTCAGGACCTCTGGAAGAGCAGCCAGTGCTCTTACCCTCTGAGCCACCTCTCCAGCCCAAACAGCCACTTTTTTAAAAAAATATTTATTTATTTTTATTATGTATATAATCTGTCTGTGTGCATGTGTGCAGGCCAGAAGAGAGCACCAGACCTCTTTACAGATGGTTGTGAGCCACCATGTGTTTGCCGGGAACTGAACTCAGGACCTTTGGAAGAGCAGGCGATGCTCTTAACCACTGAGCCATCTCTCCAGCCCCCAAACAGCCACTTTTATATTGTTTTTGTACCAGGTAGCAGCCTGTTTGTTGCTGTATCAATCACCTCTGCCGGTCGGGAGCAACCAGTCCTGTTGGAATGGCAGAGCCCGCCGCCACCACCTGTTACCTACATGGTGCCGGAAATAGCTCTCCAGCACCCGTGTATCACATTGCCGATCCAGTTACAGTGCCCTTTCCTGTCCCTGCTCTTGACTTTCCAGGGTTTTGTGCGCTTTTATTGGATTGATTTGCCTGTGGTGAAAGTATTTCTTTTTTTATTTATTATGGCGGGTAAGAACAGTCACAAGACTACTTTGTGGAGTTGGTTTTCTCCATGCATGTTTATATAGTTTCTGGAGACTGAACTCAGACCTCTGTGCTTGTGCTGCACACATGTAACTGCTTATACCATCTCACCAGTGCAGGTATGTGTGTGTGCGTGCGTGCACGCGCTCACGCACGTGTCTGTGTCTGAGTGAATGCCATGTTTATTTGGATGCCCTCATAAGACAGAAGAGGGAATCAGATCCTTGGGAGCTAGAGTTGAAGGCATGTACAGGTGCTGGGAACTGAGCTTGGATACTCGGAACAGTAGTGAGGGCATGAACTCACGCGGGCCAGGATGGCCTTGTACTCTGTTTCTGCTTCAGTGTTGTGATTACGGATATGTATCACCGTATCTTGTCTGATTTTGGGGATTGAACTTAGACTTCAAGCATCCTAAACAAGTACTGTTACTGACCAAGCTACCTTGTCCATCCCCATAAAATATTCTTCTCTTTTGCTTGTTTTCTGTGTATTTTTAAAATAAAATCAGTGATATAGTTGAGTTTTCTTCCCTTTTTCCATCCTAATCATAGGCATAAATAAGACAGTTTCAAATAGTGATTTATTTGTGTTTTTGCATGCTGTGGCCAGTGTATGTAGGTCAGAGGACAACCTGCAGGATTCAGTTCTGTCATTCCACAGTATGGGTTCCTGGATTGAACTCAGGTCAATAGTTTTGGCGGCAAATCTGATCTCACTGGTTGGTCATCTTCCTAGTTTTTGTTTTAAGACAGGGCCTCACTAAGTTGCCCAGGTAGGTTTGAATTGGGAAACCTTAGCCTCTAAAGTAATTGGGATAATGTCTGCATCACCAGGCCCGGGTCTAGTGGGTTTTAAGCAGACTTTGATTCAAGAAGAAGCTGTTGTTTTCCACATTACTTTAGACTACTTTTTAAAATAAACTCATGACAGTAATTACTATTTCTTATAAGTCTTCCAGTTGGATGGTAGAAAATGGGCCCGGCTGAGTAAAGGCGTACCAGCTCATCTTAAAACAGTTCCCTGTTTAGTGGATCACTTAGCATACCCGCTAGTTTGTTGTTTGTTTTTTAGTTTTTATTTTTTGAGGCAGGGTTTCTCTGCAGCTCTGGCTGTCCTGGAACTCACACTGTAGCCCAGGCTGGCCTTGAACTCAGAGATGCACCTGCCTCTGCCTCCTGAGTGCTGGGGTTGAAGGCAGCTGCAGCTGCTGTATTTATTTGTACTTTGCTTTCTTCATCTTAAAATCTCGGCAGTGAGTAAACTTGAACCTCTTACTCCTTTGGACATGTTGCTTTAAAGAGGACTGAGTGTGTGCTGTTTTCTGGTCCTTTTAAATTTGTATGAAATCAAAATTGAATGCCACTTAGTAATTGAAGCCTGCTGTGCCTAGTGAACGTGGAGCAGTAAAGGGAACAGCAGGTGTCAGCCACTCATACTCTGGAAATGCAGGCGTGTCTAACCTGCATGTGCGTCACAAGAATCCTAAGACAGCTATGAATGTGGCCCAAAATCCCTGCAGATGACAGCAGACATGACAGTGTCAGAAAGGTCGGGCAGCCGGAAAGGGAACAAAGCTGTCTGCACCAGATCTTTACAGAAGCAATTTCTCACCTCTTCATAAGGGTAAACTAACTAGTTAATGTAGATGTGTGTTTTATTTTCTTTTTTTTTTTTCTGGGTTTACAAACATTTAAAATTTTAAAAGCTTGTTTTAAGAAACATTGGTTGTTATTGAAGTCATACAAGTAAGGTGGGGAACTGTTATCTCTGAACACCACACTTACAGCTGGATGTGGTAGTGCGCACCTGTAACTGGGCACTTAGTTTTTGATCTTCCTTGCCTGTATAATGAGTTTGCGTCCAGCCTGGGCTACAGAAAACCTGTCTCAAAAAAGCCAAAACCAAACAATGCCAGCATTTGGAAGGGAGAGGCAGGCAGCTCTCAAAGCCAATCTGGACCAACCAGGACTACGTAGTAAAATCCTGTCTTTTTTTTTTTAATGAAGCCAACATTTTAGCAACTTTAGAGCTTTGTAATGCTTGTGCCCTGTTCAGTCAGCTGCAGAGTCTGTTAAGTCTCCTCTCATTGTGACCCTTGTCTTTGTAGAAGTAGAATGTCCTCCTCTTTGCTGGCCTGGCTTTTCCCTGTTGTGCACACCACAACTTGTCCATCCCTGAAAGCCCACTGACAGGAACTGTGCATGGAATACTGGAGCCCTGACTGGATCAGGTACCCTGAGGCTCCACTCTCAGTTCTTGCTTTACGTTCTAGCATTCCCTCATCAAAGTAAACTCTTGATGTTCTCTGGACCTATCTTAAGTCTTTGCTGTTTTTTTTTTTATCTTAATGTTTTGTTTTTATGGGACAGAATTCCCAACTCACTGTGTAGCTGAAGACCACCTTACACTCCTGATCCTTCTGCCTCCACTCTTAAGCCTGGGGTTGTGGGTTATCCTACTACTTCTGTCTTAAGCTTATTCCTATCCCTGTGTGTCCAAATAACATTGATTTTTAAGATACTGTGTAGACTTAAGTTTGATGTTACTGTTCTGTTGCATGTATGATAGTCTTTGTGTGTGTACCTGCCATGGTATTTGTATGAAAGCCACAGAATAACTTGCAGGAATCCATTCTCTTCATTTAGGTCTCAGGGATTGAGCTGAAAGCCACCAGGGTAGTGACAAGCACCATTACATGCAAAGCCAACTTGCTGGCCTTGGAAGAATTCTGACTCCAAATTCTAGTTGTGTTTTTGCTTTTGTTATTTCTATTTTGTTGGGGTTTAAAGCTTGATCTTTGAAATGGGGTACCACATTTTAGTCCAAGTCTGCCTTTTGGAACTCACACTGTAGTCTAAGGTAGCCTCAAATTTTCATCAGTTCTCCCGCTTTACCTTCTAGAGTACAAGAGTCCAGACATGAGTCACCGTGCCTGGGTTGTATTTCTTACTTAAATCAGTACATCTTACGTTCCCATACTATATTTTTAGGCTTCCCCGTAGGCAGACACTGTTTAAGAGTGATTTTTGTTTGGCATCTGGTGCTTATGTGGAAGATGTGTGGAATTTTATTTAGTAAACAAGCTCTGGTAGAAATGAAGTCTGTGCTCTTTTGTGGACAGTTTAAGGAGTTCCTATTATTTCATATAGAAAGCTTGAAAATGGTTTTGGGGAAATACAGAGCATAAAATGTCTTGACCTCAAAAGATAACGATACTTACCTGTTTGTTGATTGCCCTGTAGTGTTTCCTTTCAGGCTCAGAGAAACAAAATAATGATTTGCCCTAGTTCTTTGCACTTGGGTTTCATAACTAGAACCCCTTCGCGCACACACATACATACACTCTCTTTCTCACTTTTCTTTGTGCTTATTTTCTTTAGGATTCTTTTGTTATTTTTCTGTGTGAATGTGATTGTGTCTTACGTAAGTGAAGTTACAGGTTTCACTTTTGACTTTTTCACAGTTGTAAGCCACGTGATATGGATTCTGGGAACCAAACTTGGACCCTCTTATTTTACATGTATGTGTATTTATTTGGTCTGTGTGAATGTCTGTGTCTGCACCATTTATGTACAGTGCCTGTGGAGCCTGAAAGAGGAGTTACAGATGGTTGTAACCAGTTCTCTGGAAGAACAGTAAGCCATCTCCACAGACTCCTGCTTATTTGCCCTTTTTTTTTTTTTTTTTTTTTTTTTAATTTTTGTATTTTTGAGGCAGTGTTTCTTTCTGTAGCTCTGACTGTCCTAGAACTCACTCTGCAGACCAGGCTGGCCTGAAACTCACAGCAATCAACCTGCGTCTGCCTCTGCCTCTAAGTACTGCTTTATTTTTTAACATCTTGGATTTGTTTTTATTTTTTTGAATAAGGGTTCTACTATTAATAGGAAGAACACCCACACTTTTTTTTTCTTTTGTAGAGAAAGGCTCTCAGTTTGTAGTTGAGGTTGCCCTGGAGCTTGTTTTGTAGCCCTGGTTACACTCAAGTTTGAGGAGTTCTACTTCAGTCATGTTCGGGGCCTAATCTTTTTTTTGTTTGTTTGTTTGTCTGGTTGGTTTGATTTTTTTTTGAGACAGGGTTTCTCAGTAGCTATGGAGCCAGTCCTGGAACTTCCTCTGTAGATCAGGCTGGTCTTAAACTCAGAGATCCGCCTGCCTATGCCTTCCGAGTGCTGGGGTTAACGGTGTGCGTTACCACTGCCCAGACAGTGTAGTCCAAGTACCTCATTCTAGCCAGCACCATGCTTTTGTGCAACTTACAGTCACCAATTCTAGGTTGTTGTTCTGTCCAGAGGCTGGTTGTCATGGGTTCATAAAAGTCATATATTTCTCTTTTCACTGTGATTGGATTGGTTATCCGACTTTCCAGTTTCCATTGTTCCCAGCCCCAAACCACTTAAGTTTAACTGCAGTGTTAACTGTTGATTTTTTTTATCTTGACAGAGCCATCTTCTTGATGTGAAGTTTGTTTTTTTAAAATCTGTATCACTTAATATTTTCCTTTCCCCAGACCAAGTATTGTGCCTTAGGAAAATAAGGTCATTTCATAGATTTTGGAGGTTTTTTTTCCCCCTTCCATTTTTGAGAAAGATTCTCTTGTTGCTAAGATGAGCCTCAAATTTACTATGTTCCAAGGTTAGCGTTGAACTCTTCATCCAATCTATACATTTCAAGTGTTATAGACCAGACCGGCCTTGACGCACAGAGATCCGCACGCTTCTGCCCACCAAGTGCTGGAGTTAAAGAGTGTGCTACCATGGCCCAGCAATTCCTAAACTCTTTTTTTTTTTTTCTAATTGTCCATTCCTAAACTTTTAAGGCTAAGATCTTAACTATTTTGCTTATTGAAGCTAAAGTTCTCTTCATTTCTTACAGAGCCTGTGAGAGAAAGTTTGAAATCAAACAAAAATGGAATAGTATTGCAACCAGCTCCCAAATAATGACACAGAGAGTTATTATTAATTATGAAAGTTCGACCTTAGATTAGGCTTGTCTTACTATCTTTTTGAGACAAGGTTTCTCTGTAGCTTTGGTGCTTGTCCCGGAACTAGCTCTTGTAGACCAAGCTGGCCCGAACTCATAGAGATCCACCTGTTTCTGCCTCCCTGGGATTAAAGGCGTGTGCCACCACCACCCAGCTTGTCCCACTATCTCTTGATTTTAATCTACTTTCTGTTGAGTGGCTTGTTAACTTCATCTTTCTGATTTGCTTTTTCGAGACAGGGTTTCTCTGTGGCTTTGGAGCCTGTCCTGGAACTAGCTCTGTAGACCAGGCTGGTCTCAAACTCACAGAGATCTGCCTGCCTCTGCCTCCCGAGTGCTGGGATTAAAGGCATGAGCCACCATCGCCTGGCTTTTGTTTTTTTTTTTGTTTTGTTTTGTTTTGTTTTTCATCTTTCTGTATTGTCAATGTTACTGCTTCCTCCGTGTTTGGCTGGCAACTCCACTTTTTTCCAGAGTTTTCTCTGCCCGTAAGTCCTGCCTATACTTCCTATGTAGCTATTGGCCATTCAGCTTTTTATTACACTATCACAGCAATACATTTTCACATGGTGTGCAGATAGCTCAACAGTGGTGTCTCGCAGGCAGGTGGATCTCTTTGAGTTCTGAGTTTAAGGCTCACCTGGTTCGAGTTCCTAGGACAGTCAGGACTATACTGAGAAACTCTGTCCTAAAACACTCCCTCCCACCCCCTCAAAAAAAAAAAGGAAAGAAAGAATGAAAGAAAAATAAGGTGTCTAGGAAGATGGCTCAGCAGTTCAAGAATACTTGCTGCTCTTCCAGGGAGGACTTGGTTCGATTCGCAGCACCCACATGGCTAAACAAAACTATCTTTATCCAGTTCCAAGGGATCTGATGCCCTTCTGGCCTCTGTGGACACTGTACACAAATGATGCAGAAATACACACAGGCAGAACACCTATACTGCATTTAAAGCAAGAGGACCCTTACAGCAGGCAGTATCACTGAGATCCCGCAGTTCAAGTCTTGTGCCCCACACTGGGCTGTTAGACCAATCCTAGATATCATACATCTTAAATACTAAGTATCGCTATGCTTGTCCGTCTTTAAGAAGATTCTTTGAGTATTACTCCATCTGATAATTTTCACCTTGACAGCTGCTCAGTTTCTCAGCTTCCCTCTGTGGTCACTTCTTAAGGAGCATTGGAAACAGATCGGTCTCAATGTGGAGGGAGGCGGCCATGAAGTGTCTGCTTCTAAACAAAAGCACATTCTTTGCCCTCATCCTCCCTGGGACAGCTCTGGAACCCACTTCCTTGACAAAGGTGTTATCCATGAGCTGAGGACACCCTGGTGTCTTTGAATCCTAGGTCCTTGACCTGTCCGTGCTATTCATATGGCAGAAGCTTAGTTAGCCCGTCTCACTTTTTGGAAGATTTCTGCATTATATAAAAACCACTTAAAACCCTGATAGACACATTTTGCCAAGCATGTCAGTTATCTCTCAACAGTTTGGAATTCACCTTTAAATATTAGATTGTGTAACCATAATGCCATTCAGGGAAATAAGGTTGTGGGTGGCTGGTATTTTAAGAGTGGAATGGACTTAAGGTGAAACACTAAGTAGGTAAGAACTAATATTTTGTGAATAACATAGAAATGAATAAAAGGTGATTTGTGGGTTTGACAGGTTTTTTAGCAGCACCTGAAGAACTTGTAGACTTTTTTTTTTTAATGTAGTAAAAGAAGTCTTTTGTAACACCCCAGATGATAAAAGGAGTTTGTACTACATGTCCACGTTGGCTAGTCTAACCAGCCTGTCTCGGCAGATGACTGCCTTCCCCTGTCCCTGACTCCGCAGCAGAGAGGACACTTGTGGCTTCTGCGCATCTCTTTCCATCTGATTCAGTGTCTGTATAGTTCCACCAAGACATAAACTTATTTGTATGTTTTACATTTTTTATTCAGTTGTCCTTTAGATTCTCATGCAGAATGAACTATGCTAAGGACTCCCATGTATGATTCAGTGTGTAATTAGAGACCTGTTGTATCTGGCATGTGGGCTGTACTAAAGACAGCAGCATTGATCTAATCTTGTTTTAACATGATGAGAGAATCATGAGATCTCACCACCGCCCGGCCATTTTTAAACTTTTTAAATTAAGTTGAATCCTTTATATCTTATCCTTTACATTTTCTTTTAATTGTGGGGGGGGGGGGTTGGGAAACGTGTATGTGACTACAGAGGAGGCCAGTGGTCATCCAGTCAAATCCTGAATGTTAGGGGGCTTTGTGAGCCACGGACCATGGTGCTGGGTATTGACTTGGGTCACCTGCAAGAACAGTGTATGCTTAATCTCACTGAGCCATCTTTTTAGCCTTTCTGGTTCGTTCTTATTCTCTCTCTCTCTCTCTCTCTCTCTCTCTCTCTCTCTCTCTCTCTCTCTCTCTCTCTCTGCCTTAACTATTTGGACCTTTTCTTTGTCATGATGTCTTCCCCCTTACTTTTCTAATAACATTTTTTAAAATTAACTTTGAGGGGAAATGTTGGAAATTGAACCAGTGTTTTCACGCATGTTGAACACATGCTCTATAACTGGGCTGTCTATGCCCTGATCCAGATCACTTTGTGTTCTTTCCTGTGTTGTCTTGTTATGTCATCCACGCTGACTCTTGGCCCCTGGTTTAGCCAAGACTGTCCTTGAATTCCTGGTCCTCATTCCTCAGCCTCCCAAGACCCCTCACCACCCTTGTCATATGCTTTATATTTTTTCTCACCAGCTTCACATTTGGCCTTGGCTTCTACAGTATAGAGGGTGTGTGTGTGCACACACGGGTGCCCATGAGTGTTGTGCTTATATCCACTAATCTTTTGTGGTTTCTGGGCCGAGTCTCGTTTGTTGGTTTTTTGGTTTTTTGAGACAGGGTCTCTCTGTAGCTTTGGAGACTATCCTGGAACTTGCTCATAGAGTAGCACCTGTCTCTGTCTCCTTAGTACTGGGATTACAGGCCTGTGTCACCACCACCTGGCTTCTGGGTCTCACTTGTACAGAGATTTTGTTTCTATAGAAAGGTCTTCATTGCTTACATTGAGTTTCATTATCACTGGTGTTGCTTTCCCCTCATGACATAGGTGCTTTTTGAAAAAGCTTTAAAATGTTTTAAATGTGTTTAGTTTTGGAGTGCTTTGAAGATGCTGGGGTGGTTCACTCAGGAAAAGACATTACCCTAAAACAGACATACAGACATACATGACTTGACCAACAAGAAATTATGCCAGTTTTCCTATGTCCAAACTTTTTGAATACATTTTTCCTTATTGTTACAGGGAGATAAAGGCCTTTACACCTAAAATTTCTGTTGTGGAGTCATTAATGGGTTAGGCCACAAAGCAGAAACAGGACTTTACAGCAGTAGCCTGCCTTTTTACTAATGTGGATTAATTTAGTATCCTGTAAATGACTCATACTATTCTTTGTGTGTACACTTGTACACACATGCATTCATGTGTGTGTGCATGTGGGGGCTAGAAGTGTGTGTACGTGGAGGCCAGAGGTGTGTGTGTGTGTGTGTGTGTGTGTGTGTGTGTGTGTGTGTGTGTGTAGGCCAGAGGTCTGTGTGTGTGTACACATGCATTCATATGTGTGAGTGTGTGGAGCCCGGAGGTCTGTATGTGTATATGGTGTATATGTGTAGCACACATGTATTCGTGTGTGTGTAGGCCTGAGGTCATCCTCAGGTGTTGTCTTAGCAGCCATCTTCTTTGTTTTGAGCAGTGGGGATTGGTTGGTTGGTTTGTAGCAAGATCTTACTATGTAGTCCTGACTGCCCTGGCACATGCTGTGTATATCAGGCTAGTTTTAAAAGACTGGGATCCACCTGCCTCTGCCTTTTGAGTGCTAGAATTGAAGGCCATCATGCTTGGCCCACCATGGTTTTGAGGCAGAGTTTCTCACCAGGACCTAAGACTTACTGGTTATGCCGACTGGTCATGGAGCCCCTGGGATCTGCCCGTCTTTGCATCCTTGGTGTTTGTTAGGGTTGTAGCTGCACACCACCATGCCTAGTTTTTGGAGTTGGTGCTGGGGATCAAACTCAGCTCCTCATGCTTGCATGTCACGCTCATTGCCAAGTAACATGTCTCCCTGGTCCTGACTTTAAACTACTAGAGTTGTTGTGTATGTTTTACATTTACAGCAGTGTGTCAAGACTGGTAACATTTGTAAACTGGCAAGTCTCAGATGTTACCTATAGCTCTTTCATGTGCTATATAAAGCCTGTGTAATTTCCTTTACTTTCTACTTCAGCATCGAAAGCAAACATGAGGTTACAATTCTAGGAGGACTCAATGAATTTGTTGTCAAGTTTTATGGCCCACAAGGAAGTAAGTACATGTGTGGGTATGTGTTCTTTTTATAATCTTTACCAGACAGTAGGGCTCTCAACAGGAGCCAGCGAATGAAGAAATCTTTGCTATTCATGCATTTATTCTTTCACAGATTTTTGGGGTTTTTTTGTAGATGGGCAAACAAGTGTTCTTTGAATAGGATCCAGGTTAAGTTTCTGTGTATATTAAGTATTTATTCTGTTCTGTTTTTTTTGGGGGGGGTGGTTGGTTGAAGTAGGAAAAATAAGGAACATGACTATCTCTTACTAAATAATTAGTGGTGTTTAACAGTATCATGTAAGAGAGTGAACATTTGCTTGACTCTGGATAAAAGAAAATGTGTGTGGTGTGTTTTGTTTTTAATTGTTTTCTGGTACTGGTGGTTGACCCCGTGCTTGTGCATGTTGGGGAAATGCTCTACCACTGAGTTACATTCCCCAGCCCTTTCTTTGTTTACTCATAAAAGCGGTTTATTTTCTATGCATATGAGTATTTTGCCTACATGTGTGTGTGTGCACCATGTGTGTCCTCGATTCCCTGAGAGGCCAGAAGAGGTCATTGGCTTCCCTGGAATTGGAGTTAGGGGTTGCTGTGAGCCACAGTGTGGGTGCTAGAAATTTAACCTGGGTCCTCTGCAAGAGTCACAAGTGCTCTTAATTCCTGAGTCACCTCTTTTGCCCCCCCCCATCTTTTTGCTTTTAAGCAGGTTCTCACTAAGTTGTTCAAGCTAGCTTGAAGTTACTCTATTCCAGTCAGCCCTTGGGTCCTCAGCACCTTAGCTTCCTAACTAAATAAGTGATGATAGATTCTAATTAGAACAGGATAGTTCTAATCGAACAAACCTAAAGAAAAAGCGAATTAATCCGAACATAGAGTTATCTACTCTGCTGATTATAGTTTGGTCATGAACTTCTTTCCCCTTTGAGACAGGATCTCACTCTGTAAACCAGGCTAGCCTGGAACCCGCCTTATCTCCTGATTGCCTGCATTGTAGCCTATGTCACCATGTCCAGCTAGTTCCTGACTCTTTAAGCAATTAGTTTGAGGCCTTTTTCAGGAGAGAAAGTGATTAATGTTCATTTACACTTGTATTTATTTTCTAATTTGAAGACACAGTCCTGTCCTAATGGATAACATGTTTTATTTCTGTTCCAGCACCATATGAAGGCGGCGTGTGGAAAGTTAGAGTGGATCTTCCTGATAAATACCCGTTCAAATCTCCATCTATAGGTATGTAATGACTTGGCTTCTACAAGACATTCTGAAATATAAGAGGAACATAAAAATCTTATATTTTGTGAGAGATGATTAAGTCCCAACTTACCGAACTGAATTTCTCCTTTCTTGGCTTTAAAAAAAGGTTTATCTACTTATTATGCCTGTGGATCTTTTGTATACATGTGTGTCCTCACACTGAAAGAGGACATGGGGTCCCATGGGGCTACAGTTATGAGCTGTCTTCAGAACTAATGCCTAGTCTCCTGCAGTTTAGACTAACTCCTACTCCAGCAAAAACCTTTTTTTCTGAAGTTTGCTTTGCTCCCAGGCTTTCAAGTTTCTGTGTAGAGCAAATAGTGTGTTAAGAGGATGTGTGTAGTAAGGATGATGCAGGAGTGGCAGC
This sequence comes from Microtus ochrogaster, assembly GCF_000317375.1. Lineage (NCBI taxonomy): Eukaryota > Metazoa > Chordata > Mammalia > Rodentia > Cricetidae > Microtus > Microtus ochrogaster. Next base: position 6,876,939 of record NW_004949102.1, on the reverse strand, counting down.
CTTGCCACGGTCTTAAACCACTTCACTTCCTGTAGAGTTTTATGTACTAAAGAGCATCTGTAATTCTTTCCTAAGCTGGGGAATTCTTAGTGTTCTTTCCCTTCGGGTCTTTAGGTAGGTTCTCTAACCCTGCAGCCATCCCCGAGATACTTATGGATCAACAGATGAGAAATGGCTTCAGTGCAGCAGGGGCCTCTGAGCTGTAGCCATAGGGGTGGCAGCAGCTCATGGGCATGCTGGACAGCAGCCTGTGTGGCTGCCGATCAAAGCCTTTCCCCAACTTCATTCCACAGCGACGAGAAGTGGGTGTCAATCTCTTCAGAGGGCTTTTCTGCTGTGGTTTCCCATGCCTGGTTTATTCATGTGTCTCCTAACTTTAGTGTCTTGTTCTATTGCAATATTTCAAATATAAACTTTAAAATGTGTCGTAAACATCTATTTAAAGACAGAAAATTGGCATTCCAAGTATATATAGTTTTGTTATTTTGCATTGCTGCTTACAGGAAACAGGGCTTGTAGAAGCCAAGCGTATACTGTGGGAATGCAGCCTGTGCTGCAGAAATGTAGCTCTTCCTTAAACTTTAACCTGTTGTCCCAGGCAAAGGGTACAGTTCACTATAGCTGTCTAAACTTTATCCTAAAAGACTCTTTTCTGCTCCATTGCTGGGGTCAGACTCTGGACCTGGCACATTCTAGGCAGGTACTCCACCATGTAGCTGCATGCATCTGCTGCCCTAAAATACCTAAACTTAAAGTATTCTTCATCTGCTAACTAATGACCCAAATTCCCAAGTTAATGACATGGTATACAGTTGGTTATGGCCAAGCTAATTTAACATTCATAAGTTTCAATTTGCCATTCTCTATGCTTTTCAGAATTTGATACTTTACAAATGAATGTCGTCTTCCTTTGAGGAAGTTGATTTAGTTGAAATACTTGTACAAGCTGTTCTTTCCTTCAAAGGAGAATTACATAAGAGTTAATCAGTTTGTGGGTTGACCCATTTTCAAGTCATCAACAACGTAATACTGTTTAGATGTGCTTTAAGCATTTTGAGAGGCAGTAGCTCATTTATGAAAGGCAAGGCTTAGTTTTTGAGTTGTGGAGACATGGAATAAACAGAAGAGAAAGGAAATGAGATAGACTCAACTTACCCGTAAAAATCTTTCTCACATTGTCTGTATCTACAGTTCTTTTTTTCAGTTATTTACCACTCTTAAGACAAGCACATTTACAGCATATATGGCTTTAAATGAGCTAAGAATATGTAAAACAGTAACTAATGTTCATATATATAAATACTGTTCCAGTATCTACAGTTCCTGAGTTTAACTTAAGCTCTTAAATATTAAGATGTCGAATTGAGAGGCATAACTTGGTGGCAGAGTGCTTGCCTGGCATGTATGAGGCCCTGAGTTTAGCCCCTAGCCCTTAAGTAATAAATAACACATCTTTTACGTTAGCGCTGTGTGTGTGCATGCGTGCACCACGCCCACCCACCTCTGTGTAGACTCATAGGCCTTCGGTCTGTCCTGTTCGCAATTGTATGCCATCAACCTTAGCTTGGATTTTAAGATACTTATGAGCATATAATTTGTGTGTATGAGTTAATTTGCAGGCGTGTGTACTTACTTGTTGGTGTATGGAAGTCAGACGTCAACCTCAGATGGTGTTCTTTAGGAACTATATCCTTGGTTTTTGAGACAGTCTCTCTTGCTGACCTAGGTCTCACAGTTAGGCTAGGTTGCCTGGCCAGTGAGCTCCAGCCTGTCTCTGCCTCCAGCACTGGGATTAAAGACAGGTGCCACTGCATACAATAATTCTAGGGTTTTTTTTCTTCCCCATTTGTAGACAGACTTTCTTTTTTATTTTTTCCCTTTTTTTTTAAGACAGGGTTTCTCATTAGCTAGGGAACCAGTCCTAGAACTTGCTCTGTAGACCAGGCTGGCCTCGAACCCACAGAGATCTGCCTGCCTCTGCCTTCCAAGTGCTGGGATTAAAGGTGTGGTCTACCAATGCCCAGTGAGATAGGAGGATTGCTTGAGCCTACAAGTTTGAGCCAGTTGAACAACATATTGACACCCCCCTCCCAATCTCTTTAAAAGATAGGAAGTTGGACCTGGTGCTTCATGCCTCTATAGTACCAATAATCCAGTGGTTGAGGTAGGAGGATTGCTCGGGGCTAGGAGTTGGAAATCAGCCTTGCAACATATCACGACCTCACCTAAATTGTATTTATATAAACACAAAACAGGGAAAATGAACACTACTTGAAGTGGTAATTACTTGAAGTGTCAGCACTATGAGAGGGTGGAGTCAAGAGGGCCAAGGACTCAAGGGACTTCCTGGGACCCCGTTAGAATTAGGTGAATTCTATGTGCTTGTTGTTAATTGACTCATTAAGTACTCAAAGGGTATGGCCACACTTCTTGACATTAGGAAGGTTGGTAATAATAGATGGACATAAAGCACCAAATATTCCTTAGAAGATGTGTGAAGCCGTGCCTCTAGAAAAGAGAGTTTTTATTAAAAAAGACATATTTTGCTCTCGTTACAAAGCGTTGGAGATGTGAGGGCAAATGTGATTTTTTTTTATAGCCAGTCTGATAGTGTATATGGTTGGTCCTAGGTCCTTTGAAATTTTTTTATTTTATAAATTAAAAATAAAAAGTAAACCAGGCATGGTGGCACACACATATAATCCCAGCGCCTGGCCGAGAAGCAGAGGGATCAGGATGAAGGTGCTCCTTGACTACACAGTGAACTGTCCTGCCCTGTAGCACAGACCAACCTGTCATCTAAGTAGGATAGTTTAGGTTGTCAGACTAATCAAAATCCGTCTTAAATTTTTAGTTGAAAGCTACTCTAGTAACCACATTTTTATGCTTGTGCTAGTTAATGAAGGGTAGTACATTGCACTATGGTCAGAAGTTACCTCACAAACCGGTTGATGGTGGTGCACACCTTTAATCCCAGCACTCAAGAGGCAGAGGCAGGTGGATCTCTGTGAGTTCGAGGCCAACCTGGTCTACAAGAGCTAGTTCTAGGACAGGCACCAAAGCTACAGAGAAACCCTATCTTGAAAAACAAAAAAATAAGAGGTTACCTCACTATTTTAGGAATGAAGTTTTGTAATATAGTATGTGTAACTATAGAACTTAGTATGCTTAGTTAGTTCTATTTCATACGCTCTTGGATGGAAATAGTCTATAGTTTCCCCCAGAACTAATGTGCATAGCTGAGGTAAGTGCTGAAGTTTCAGAATGGAGAGGAGTGCGTCAATCATGAGAGATTTGGGGTTGGTCACTTTTAACAAAGGCTTACTTGGGCTACCACAAATATTTGTATAAATAAGTGAAATTTTGAACTAAGACAACATTCCATTTAGATCACTTGCGTCCCTCTAAACCCAAGGATTCTGTATCACTGACTGGACCCACCCACTACGCACCAAAAACAATCTGAAAGCTAGTTTATCTATTAAGGAATGTATACATTCCTGAATGATAAAATGTAACTAATCGCGTAGCATTCGGTTTTCTCGGTTATAGGCAATCCACAGATAATTGCAACACGTGGAAGGATTGTGTCAGTCACAGAACACTAATATGCTTGTGGAGCACGTGAGCTTTTGTGGGGCTTTGGGCAGTAGTGGTCGTGCTGCTGGAACAACTCCAGGAGGGCTGCAGAGGAACAGCTGGGTAGGCAGATAGCCATGTCTGTGGGAAGGCCATGGGGTTCGCAGAGGACTGCTGCCGAGTGATGGTGGTGGCAGCTCCTCAGTCTCACGCTGAACGAGGGCTGGCTGGTAGGAAGAAGCTGAATATCAGAAAATCCTTGGTTAGGAAAGGAGACTGTAGGAGAGGAAACATGACCCAGAGGCATTGTTGTTTGTAGATATGACAATTCTTGGTGTGTCCTGGGAATATGAAGTGGGCAGGTGGCACACACCTTTAGTCCCAGCCCTTGGTGGGCAAAGGCAGTAGATCTCTTCTGAGTTCAAGGCCTGCCTTGTCTACAAAGCAAGTTCCAAGGCTACACAGAGAAACCCTGTCTTGGCAGAGGGTAGGTGTCTTAGTTCCCTTTGAAAAGCATGTTCACACCACTTAAAATTTATGTTTCTGGTGTTGGTGAAAGCCCCTGTTGACAAGCACTTCAGAGATGGCCTCATTCAGTTGTCTCAAGGCCGAGAAGTAACACCATAACGAGTTGCCAAGTCTATGGAGTTTGCTACATTCTGGCGGGGTTTTTCTGATTGTTTTGTTTTTATTCTGTCAGAATACTGTTTAATTACTGTTGGAGTATTGTAGATTATATGTCCATTGTGATGCGATTTTATGAAATGTATATCAACATCAAAATCACAGACACACTTTGACATTTTCTATAAAAAAAATGGTTGTGGGGGGATAGAGAGATGGATCAGTGGTTAAAAGCTCTGGCTATTCTTGCAGAAGACTAGATAGACGTGGGTACCCCATACCCATATTGGACAGCCAGTAACTGCAGCTTCAGGGCATCCCAGTGTCCTCTTCTAGCCTACTTGGGCCTCAGTGAACACATTTATACACATAAATTTAAATTTAAACCTTCGTGGTGGTGGTGGTGGTGCACTCCTTTAATCCCTTGAGAGGCAGAGGCAGGCAAATCTTTGATTTCAAGGTCAGCCTGGTCTACAGAGCAGGTTCCAGGACAGCCAGGGCTTCAAAAGGAAACCTGTCTCAAAAAAAAAAATAATAATAATTAAAAAATAATTTTTTTTAAAAAAGTGATGTTTGTGTATGGTGGAGAGTTTCATTTCTAGGATGCATAACAATAGCAAGAAATTATTTGGCTAGACATGATAGGGAACACCTGTAACCCCAGCACTTCAGAGGTTGGGGCAAGAAGGTTCTAATTTTGAGGTTAGCCTGGTCTCCATACTGAGACCTTATTTCAAAAAAGAAAGATGGGGGGGGGGTGCGAGGTAACTTACTTAAGCTCAATAAAATGAAATTAAGTTCCTTTTTTCGTTGTCTTCTTTATTAAGAATGCTGGAGATTGAACTCAGGGCCTAGTGCATTCTAGGTCCTCTTAACACTGAGGTGTATACCCCAGTCTTTGGATTTTTTGTTATCTTGAAACAGGATTAAGCTCTATACTTTGTAGAAGAGGCTGACCTCTAATTTGCACTGTCTCCTGTTCTAGGTTCTATACACCACCATTCTTAGTGGCCAAAATTGTCATTACTGCATGCTTACAGTATGCCAGTTATTGTAAGGATGCTATACTTACGCTAAGTTGTTTCATGTTCCTGACATCCCTCTAGTGTGTGGATGACATTACTTACTCTAGTCTTGAGACTAAAGAGCTCCCTGTGTTAGACAGTCTGACATGAGTCTAAGCTTTTAACCATGACTTTGATTGTTAGAGACAGAACAAATGTCATAGTGTGTACCTTCAGAATCCCAGCGTTAGAAGACATTGGCAGGCAGGTCTCTTTTGAGTTTGAGGCCAGCCTGGTCTTCATAGCAAGTTCCGGACTAGTAAGAGTTACACAGTGTGAGAGATGTCTTTTAAAAAGTTTAGAAACTTGGAAATTTTGTACTGTCTTCCTGCTGCTGTGAAAATCCTTCCAGATCTCACAGTGTGACTGGATAAATGAGCAGACACTGAAGGATAAAAATGAAACAATCAGCAGGCAGGCTAAAGGTTTTGGTAACTTACTAGTTTAGTAGAAGAGAAGTACTCTTGAAGGGTGACCTTTCACCTTTGCTTAGTTATAAATGTACTTTTCTTACCCACCCAGCCCTCAGATTCCAAATTAGCAGAGAAAAAGACAGAAGCAGAAGAGAGGACCCTCACTAAGTTATGATTGCCAGAAACTGAGCCTCAGTTCAGAAGTTTCTCTAACGCAGGACTTTGAGAGTGAGCTCCTCACTTGGTTCCTGAACAGAGCCCAGCTCCGTCTCTCCTGCAGGGAGGCTGTGAAGAGACTGCTGCCCCGACAGTGCACACAGCTGGGCCATTCCAACGCCGAGTGTTGGGCAGAGATTGAAGCTAAGACTATAAAAATGTATATCCTGAGACAGTACAGGAAAAGATACCTTTTAGTTTTGTGTTTCTGTATGTGGCAAGGAAAGAATGGCAAAGGCCTTTTGGTACCGGAAATTGAACCCAGGGCTTCATACTTATATAAGCACCAGCTCCACCACCAAGCTGTATTCTTCACCCCTAAGTATATTTTAAACGCCTACTTTAGAAAGCAGAACCTTGGTTTTGAATTGTCTGTTTTCTGAGAGTGTTTATGTGGGCATATGTATAACATTAAAGTAACGTTTTCACTTACTATTTTCTCATAAGGATTCATACACTTACAGTTAAATTGTGTCAGCCACACAGCAAACCTCAACCACTGCAGTCCTGGCTATCTGTCCCTGGGATAGAGCTATACGTCTGCCTTTGCCTTTCTTTCCTTGCCGTGTATCCTTAATCATTTCTCTGACTTTGCATTATCATCAAGATAAATTTGGCACAATTTCCAGAAAGGGGATTGACCCCCACATGTTTATTCACCTATAGATTTGGTCATTAGTATGAAGCTATAAAAGTAAAATGTTAAAGCCACAAGGGAGAACACTTGTCTAGTATATATACGTGGGACCCTGAAGTCAGTCCTAGTGTGTGTGTGTATGTGTGTGTGTGTGTGTGTGTGTGTGTGTTCCCCGTCTGTCTCTAGGACATGCTGCATTTATTCACCATGTTTCCATAAAAGCTGTCTTCAAAATACATTCTCTTAAAACACCCTCATAGTAGTTTATGGTCAAATGGAATCAAGTATTGGATGAAATTCTCTTGTTTGGACATACTCCTTAGTGTGGTAGCAGTATTGCCAAAAAGAAGGAGACTGTGCCAGGGCCAACAGGCTCAGGCCTGAGAACCTCCCTTCTCTGAATTCCTGGTCTGCTTTCCCAGTCTTCTCTCTTCCGAACCCACAAGTTTCACTGTTGGCAGCATTGTCCAGACTTAATAAATGGCTTTGTCAGAAACTCTGCACACAGCCTGTCCAAGAGTAAATGTAAAGTAAATGTTCCTTTTTATTGATTGGCTCTGGGTTTTATTTTGTTTTTTAACAGTTTGAGCTGAGCATATGCCTATAATCTATGTACTTTCAAAGGAGGTTCGTCGCAAGTTCCAGGCCAGCCAAGGCTACATAGACCATGTCTGAAACACACGCATTGATGTTCATATTCTCCCCACCCTTCAAACGCCTGGTATATCCTTCCAGTATCAGATAGTCTGTTAGGGGAAGGATCCAGATGGAGTTGGAAGTAGGGGTATGATGAATATGATCAAAGTACATTGTATACATGTATGAAATTCTCAAGAAATAATTTTTGAAAGAAAATTTTTTTTTTAAATAAAAGCCTGCAATTGGAAGATCTCTTTGTGGTCTGAGAGGGTTTCTCAGGTAGTGTTGGTCTGTTAGTACCTGGTCCTTGAAGGTGAAGTTGTCAGTTGATATTGCTCACTCTGGAATAGTCAGTGGGTTTCTTTGGCTCTCTGTGGTAGTATAGCAGTAGTTCTGGATGTGTTCTAGAATATTCCACGTAGTGGTGCTGCCCTACAAAGCCACCGTCCTTTAATGACTTTGCTGGCCATTTCCTTTAAAGTCCTCTGTTTAAAGCTCTTGGCACTGTTAACTAAATCCTAGAGTTTTGGCGCTTATAGCACCTCTAGAAATTGAGTAAGAATGGGGGTTTTAGAAGTGAAACAGTCCAGCCGTTTATCTTCAAAGATGACAAAACAGACCCATGTTTGGAAATGAGGTGACTGACTGGACCAGAGCCTGCAGTTGGTAGCAAAGTGAGGGCCAGAACCCTTTGCCAGGTTAGTACTTTGCCCTTTCTCAAAACTTTGATGGTGATATTCTTTTTTTGTCCCAAGACAGGGTTTCTCTGTGAAATAGTCCAGGCTGGCCTCAAACTGAGAGATCCGCCTGCTTCTGCCTCCCAAGTGCTGGGATTAAAGTGTGTGCCGCCACTGTTCGGCGATGGTGTTAATTTTTTTATTTTTTAATAAATTTATTTTTTATTTTAATGTACATTGTGGGTATGTCTGTGAGGGACTCAGATCTCCTGGAACTGGAGTTAGACAGCTATAAGCTGCCATGTTGGTGCTGGGAACTGAACCCAGGTCCTCTGGAAGAGTAGCCAGTGTTCTCAACGGCTGAGCCATCTCTCTAGCCCCTGATGGTGTTAATTTTTAGCAGCTCTGGGCTCCAAATCTTTTGTTACTAAAAGTATATTTATGAAGTTTTTGGCACTTCTTTTATATGCTCCTATATTTAAACAAGGCCAAATTGAAATTTAGCTGAAAATAGTGTAGGAACTGTATGGACTCTAATTGTGCTTACTCTTCAGGATAGAGCCAAAAAGGGGATACTTTAATTTTTCATGGATAACTTTGATGTAGTCAGAGCTCTTCACCAACGTCATTCTCAGTCCTTTAAGGTGCCCTATAGCATCAGATTGCTGAGACTTAATTCCCATGTAGGATTCCCAATTCCCATTCATTCCATTTTGTTTGAGATACGCCATTGTTTCATCCAACAAATATTGACTGTGCTCGGAGCCTATTGAGCCTTTTTTGTTTGCTTTTTGACAGCCATTTGTTTAAAAACAAGACTATGTTAAGATGCTGTTGTCAGTGGCTTGTCCCTTCTTGATGGCTAACGTTCTCTCTGCTCCCCACCTTGTCTTTTGTTCCTCATCCCTTCACTTCAGCTAGTATCTTGGCTGATCTTCTAAAGTATAAATGAAACACAATTTTCACCTAATTGCAACCTCTGCCTCTTGTCTTTTTTTTTTTTTTTTTTTTTTTTTTTTTTTTTTTTTTTACTTTCATAACACTAGCCACCTTCTAATCCAACACATGACGTGCTTGTTGTACAGAGCTCTCCAGACAAGCCCTATCTATAGTCAGTTCTGAGAGCCTTTGCTTCCCTGGTGTTCACTACAGGTTTTAGCAGAAGCGGGGTGTTAAGTACCAAGAGCATCTTTGGATTATTAATAGTAGTTACCAACTGCTGTAGTTCATATAAGAGAATCATTCTTAGTTAAAAGCATAGCGCTTCAGTTTTGTTTCCTGTTCATTTCCTGTAGGCTGTGGGGTAGATCCCTTGTAGAATACTCAATTTGCATGAGTGAGACCCTTGGTTTAACCCCAGTGCTTGGGGAGACATGGGGAGGAGCCTTGCAGGTATGAGGTCAAACTCTGAAATCCTTTGAGTGAGATGATAGTATATTCCTAAGTGCAACAGATCTTGGGGACCATGTACTTCACAAGCTGAGGGAGTTTTGAATTTTTTTTTTTGTAATGGATTTTGTTTTATTTAAACAAGAGGAAATTAAGAAGTGAGATCTCAGAATAGTTGGTTTGGTTTTATTGATCATTTTCTTTCAGAAGATTTAGCACTAGTTAACACACATAGCTAAATCTACCTTAAAAACTTGATACTGAGCCAGGTAGTAGTAGTGCACGCCTTGAGGCAGAGGCAGGTGGAGCCCTATAAGTTCAAGACCAGCCTGGTCTACAGAGTAGAGTGAGTTTCAGGACAACCAAGGCTACACAAAGGAACCCTGTCTCAAAACCAAAACACAAACAAACAAACAAACAAAAAACACACTTTATATTGTTTTGTTTATTTAAAAGGTTTTTTATTAACATTAAACCAGGAAAGGAAATACGTGGAAATACTGGAGCTGTCGTTCAAACACTTGACATTCGGGCTTCTCACACTGAGGATGGATTGTAAGGAAGTGGGGAGGGATAGGATTTGAAAACTGCAAAAGTGTCTCAGCTGAGTCTGTTTCCAGCATACTGGCTGTGTAGCAAAAAGGCTAAAATACCCAAGTATTTTGTCTCTCCTTTTTAAATGATTATTTTATTTTGTATGTGTGAATCTTTACAGGCATGTATGTTTGTGCATTATGTGTGCACATGCACTGCCAGAAGAGGATATCAAAGTTCCTGGAAATGGAGTTACGGATAGTTGTTGGCTGTTACATGGGTGCTGGGAATTGAACCCAGGTGCCCTGGAAGAGCAGGCAGTTTTTAATCACTGAACTCTCTCTCCAAGGCCTACTTTGTCTTTTTTTCTTTATTTTAATTTTTTTAAATTGTGTGTGTGTGTGTGTGTGTGCGCCATGTGAGGCCAGAGGATGTCAGGTCTCCTGTATATGGAGTTACAGGTAAAATTGTGAGCCATCTTCTGGATGCCGAGAACTGAACTCAGGCCTCTAGTAATCGCAGCCATCTGCTTTTAACTGCTGAGTCAACTCTCCAGCCGCCTATCTTTTTACTTTTTTTTTTTTAACGAATTATTTATTATGTATACAGTCTCTGTCTGTAGGCCAGAAGAAGGCACTAGGTCTCATTACAGATGGTTGTGAGCCACCATGTGGTTGCTTGGAGTTGAACTCAGGACCTCTGGAAGAGCAGCCAGTGCTCTTAGCCTCTGAGCCATCTCTCCAGCTCCGCCTCTCTTTTTAAAGAAAGGAATCTTTCTGACTGTATCACCCAGGCTGGTCTCAGGCTTGAAACCCTGCTTCTCTCTTCTGATGACCGCGTGTAGCACAACCCGAGCAGATCAGGTACTCAGGGCTAATCCTCTCCCCAGTCTGTTTGGATGGCTTTGTAGCCTAGTTAAAATACCTTTGCAACTTTGATCTATGTGTTTCATTAGAAGTTTTCCCTAAAGCACAGAACATAAGGATTACTTTGTTATCATCTAAATAGTACTATAATATCAATACATCAGTCTTTTATGTGGTTTTTGCCTTGTTTAAAGAGTGTTTTTAATTTATCCTTTGGCAAATTTATACACACACACACACACACACACACACACACTACACACTCCTTCCTTCCATTCTTCTCCAGAAATTCCCAGTATGCCCTCCTGCCTTCATGACCTTCCCTCGCCCCCAAAGCATACCCACAGATCTAGTTCTGTCTGCTGAAATGTTGGCTGTTCTTACTGCCCAGATCTTTTGTGGGTAGCTGTGAGTTTGTGTCCAGAAGACAGAACATTACCACAGCACCCTTTGCCATCTCTGCCTCGTAGCATTCTTTCTGCCTCCTCTTCCATGTTTCTGATCCTCCTAGGCGTTTGATATGTCCCATTTAGGCCTAAGTGTTCAGGCGGTCACTCAGCATTTGAATTAACTACTGTCCACTGAAGGAAGTTCCCCTGAGAAAGCTGAGACCATCACTAACTGTAGGTATAAACGAATATTTAGAAGGCACCATGAAACGTAACTTTAAATCTGCCCAAACTGACAGACACATTGATGTAGTTCATTATGCTGAACTGTGTAGGATTCCAGGTCTTTTAGTATTCTGCACTTCTTTTTCCCCATCCATAGGGTGGGTTTTTAGTTCTTTCTTTTCCCCTGATAACAGGGTTTTTCTGTGTACCCTTGGCTGTCCTGGAACTTGCTCTGTTGACCAGGTTGGCCTCAAACTCTCAGAGATCTTCAGTCTCTGCGTCCCAAGTGCTGGGATTAAAGGTGTGCACCATCATCTCTGGGCTGGGTTTTTATTTAGTTCTTGACTCCTCACTCCCCCCCACCCCCCAAGATGCCTGTGTATCCTAGCTACCTAGAACCTCACTATATAGAACAGGCTGGCCTCAAACTCAGAGATCCTCCAGCCACTACCTCCCTGTTGCTGGAATTAAAGGTGTGAGCCAGACGTTACAGTGTTAACATCCAGCATTCTCATAGTTTAACTGGATGTATGTTATTAGCATTTTCCTAGGGTTACAAGGAAATTTTTTCCTTTAAGACATGAGCATTCCTATTAGTTTGGGATATCTCTTTTTTTTTTTTTTTATATATTTATTATGTATACAACATTCTGTCTGTATGTATGTCTGCAGGCCAGAAGAGGGCACCAGACGTCATTACAGATGGTTGTGAGCCACCATGTGGTTGCTGGGAATTGAACTCAGGACCTTTGGAAGAGCAGGCAATGCTCTTAACCACTGAGCCATCTTATCAGCCCCCTTGGGATATCTCTTAAACATTCTAATTTTCGTAATGAAAAATTAATTTTGATGCAGTCTTTTGCACCAAAATTATTTAAGCATTATAGGACTTTCTTGCTGTAAATGGCTAAAGCTTTAGACTGTTGAAACATAAAAGTTCTAAAGACAAGAATTAAAAAGTGGGATTATTATTTGGAAAGGCTAGAACATAGTCTGCAGTGCCTGTGCTTTTGTGTTAATCCTTGTTATGTAATTAGAGGGTGTTCTAAGTCTCCCGAGTTTGTGCGTCTGTTTCCACACCTTTCCACGTGTGCTCTCTGGTTGTGTTCATGCCGCACACCAGCACGCACTTCTTCTTGTCTCTTGGCCTGCTGCTAGAGTTCCCTGACTAAATGCCTGCTATAGGTGCTGACAAGCATATTTGGAAAGGGACGAGAGTTCCTAAAGTGATGGTGAGGGTCATCCGAGGGGAACTTGTTGAAATGTGGGATAGGGCAACACAGTTCTAGTTGGGGACCATGAGTTTCTGCTTAGGATATTGTTGTCTGCGTTTGTGTAATGATTACATCATTAATTTTAAGTAAGATGAATAAATTCCTCCTTGGAACTTAAACAGTGAAGTTTTAAGTTTATACTTTCCTCTAGGAATAAATTTTAAAAGCTCTGACAGATTCAGCTATCTTAGAGAATGTTTTAAGTCCTTGCTGTATTTTAATCAGAATTGGCTGAGTGGATAGACTCAGAGGAGCTGCTCTGGCCTCTGTTGTGACATTTTGTGGTTGGAGGCAATGTTCTGACTTGATCAGCTTCGTTGGTGTCGCTGTGTGGCAGAACGATGCCTGTAAATATGCTTCTGAAGCTCCAGTGCAGAGCCTCCAGTGAAGCCCAGCAGCTAGGTGCTGTGATGTTTCTGAGTGCCATTGTGGCACTAGTTATATGTCACTAATACTACACATTCCCTTCTGGCACGTTTCTCCATAATCCAGAGACAGTGGCTGTTAAGGTTATCTTATACAGAAAGCTTGTTTTAGGATTCTTGTGTTTTAGTTAGTTGGGGTGGATATAGTCTTACTAAGTAGCCAGAGACCTAAGCTAAAAGTAACAATCTGAGTATTGCTATCTTTTCCATCCTAGAACGGTCTCCAGTACTGACGAGTTAAAATTCACTGTTCTCTGAATACTTTGTGCTGCTAATGAACATCTCTTTTTGCAGGATTCATGAATAAAATTTTCCATCCCAACATTGATGAAGCGTAAGTAACTATTTAAAAATGTTTAAATTTTAGCAGCAGCTGTTCTTGATTAATTAGAGGTCATCTCTTGTTCACTGTTATAAAAGAACTCTCAGTTATCCTTTGGGTTTTATAAGGAGGTATCACTGTATAAATGGTCACTTACACTGTAGAGTTCTAGGGATATGAACCATTGAGATTCCAGTACAATTATTGATTGAACTGTCACATTTTTTCCATTTTCATGACTGGGCCTTTCATTTCTTTGGTATTCAGCTGAGATAATCCACATCTCAATTCCAGCTCAAAAACCTGTTGTCAGCGCATGGGTTTACTGTTTGCAACCCTGAGACTGATGAGTGATGAGAGTTTCATTTTAGTTAATCTCAATTATCTATTTCTTTAATGACTTATTAAAAGATTTCATCGTTGTCTGTCTTGTCCTTCTAGTGCTTCAGTTTTTTTCTGTCTCAACAACTGCATAGGAAATTTTGGTAACCTTTTATATATAGGTTATGTGTCCCTTAATCTTTAATACCTTATGTATTCACCATCCTATGATAGGATGTTCTCTTAGGTTGCCCCAGGAAAGCAGATTCAGAAAGTTAGTGTGATGTAATACTTTAATCTGTAGTGCAGTAATGTCAGGCTCATATGCTACCTTTAGGACTCCTAAGACACAGAATGTGAACACACTTGACTGTATAGTGAAATTCTGCCCTCAGAATACAGGGTGTATCTGCCCTTGTTCCCTGGGTTGATTCTCAACACCTGCGTCAGGTGTTTTCTTCGTATCCTTGCTCTTGTTCCTTGTTGGTTGTAAACGAGGCACAAAAGAGCCTGTAAATACCTGTGCTCCTCATCTCCACATTCCCTGCTACATCTTAAAGGATGCTACTGAGTGTTTTTGATAAAATTAGCTGCCAGAAACTTGCCACTAGATTTCTCAGTTTTTAAAAGTGCCATTTTTTCCATCTGTTTCAGGTCAGGAACTGTGTGTCTAGATGTAATTAATCAAACTTGGACAGCTCTTTATGGTGAGTTTGGCCGTGGAATATTTTTTGGAGATACTGCAACATTATTACCTCAAAAGAATGTTTGGCTTTTCTTCAGTGGCTAATATGTTGTTGGGAATGGGAAAGAATTTTGAGGGGCTGAGTGGGAAGGTTTATTCAATGGGGAAAAATGGGGGGTGGTTAGGGAAATGGCTTAGTGGTTAAAAGTGTTTGCAGCACAAACATGAGGACTGGAATCTGGATCCCAGAACTCAGGAAAATGCCAGGTGGGCATGGGCCTGTCTGTAACTATAGCCTCTCAAGTCAAAGATTCCCTGTGCGAGTTAGCCAGCTGACTTGGGAACCTCTGGTTTGATTGAGAGACCTGCCTCAGTGACCAAAGTAGGAAGAACATGTGCACACTATACACAGACACCCATGAAAATGGAAAAAGAAACAGTCTGAAGCACAAGCGTCAGTTTAGTGATGCAAATTTAAAATAAGTTAATGAAGGGCTGAAGAGATGGCTCAAGAATGGTTAACAATGCCATGCAGGGGTGGTGCACGCTTTTAATCCCAGCACTCAGGAGGCAGAAGCAGGAGGATCTCTGTGAGTTCGAGGCCAGCCTGGTCTACAAGAGCTAGTTCCAGGATAGACTCTAAAGCTACAGAGAAACCCTATCTTTAAAAAAAAAAACAAAAACAAACCAACAACAACAAAGATGGTTAACAAGAGCCAGTCTTGCTTAGGAGTTGATTTCAGTTTCCTGTACCCATGTCAAGCCTCTGACAATTGCCTATAAATTCAACTCTGGGAGATCTGCTGCCTCTGGCCTCAGGTACCTGCATTCATGGGAATATACTGCCCCACCTTCGCAACAAATAGATGTAATTTTAAACATTTAAAATTTAAAAAGTGTTGTGACCCGTACCCACAACTCCAGCACTTAGGAAGCTGAGGCAGGAAGAAATTTGAGAGCATTGCTGGCTACACAGGAAGACTGACTGGAAAATTAAAAACAAAAACAAAAGAATTAGTGCAATTTATAAGACTCTGAATTAAAGGTGCGGACATATACAAGTGGCTTTCTGTGGGTGTGTTCTGAACCATGCTGTGGTGGGCATTTCAAGGATCTCTTAGTCACCCCTGAGTTCTGAAAGTTAAGACTGATCATTGTAACAAATGAACAGCTGACTGAGTCAGCTCTGGAAACTGCTGTTGAATATCCCAAAGGCAGGAGGAGTAAGTAGCAAGCTTTTGGTTCCCTTGGCTTGATACCTGCTGGGGGAGCTGAAATAATTAAATGTCTATTTAAAGTGAATCAGTAATACTAAAGCAAAATAAATGTTTTATATTTACCCACAAGTCTAGATCCACAGTCGTAATTAGACACTCCCTTCTCTGGTATTCCTACCACATGAACCTTTCCTGCACTGTTTGTTTCTCCTGTTAGTAATCTCAGAATTCATCTTACTGTTCTTGCAGCCATCCCACTTTGACTTGATTTTGTTTTTGTGTGTACCTATTGATTTTCTTGCTCTGCTAGATTGTTATCTGCCTTAGGGACTGTTGGGTGTGTGTCTGATTTGTCTTTAAGTCCTGGACTTTGAGTTATCACGATGCCTCTCACTAAAAAGGGTTAGAAGAATGACTAATAGCCGAGAGTTGCTGAAGACACAAGAAGAGAAGGGAAGGGTCACTTGAAGCTGCATTGTCAGAGACGGTTTCTGTAAAGACTTGGGAGAGCTGTGAATGGAGGTGCGCACCTTTAGTCCCAGAGCTAAGGTTGAAGTCCACCCAGGCAAGAGACTTTTTCTCAAAAGAAAAGACTTGAGAAGACAAGCAAGGAGGGGTTCTGTGGGAGGAGCTGGTGAGGGGAACAGGAAAGAATGGTTAGTTGCCAGAAGCTCGTGGTTCATCCCCTTTCTTCCTGATCATACATTCAAGAAGTATTTTTCTCTTGAATTCTGTCCTTTTCTCAGCCTCGGGCACTGTTTTCTCAGATGCCTCCCTTCCTAGGCAGCCCATCATACAGCCTTTGTTTTGATTTTGTTATTGAGCTACTGGATGTAAGCTCCATTAGAGCAGGACTTCATAAATGTTGTCCATTTGCAACCCCCTTTAGCTCAAGAAAAACTTAGTTTTTATTGTTGTCATTTGTTTTTCTCTGTACTGTTATATTTAGAAGTCTACAAATTGGATCTTTTAAGAAAGATTCACAAGATAGTCATCTGATCTTAAAGATTTCTTTTTTATGTTTAAGGGTAAGCTTATGTACTGCCTTTGTGCTCAGAGCCTATGGAAGCCATACTTTAATTAAAGCAGCCATGTAGGTGCTGAACCAAGCCCAGGGCCGCTACAAGAGCTGCCACTGGCTTAACTATTATTATTATCATCATCATCATCATTATTAATTATTATTATAATAATTAACTATTATTTTTCTATCCCCTAGCCTAAGAAATATCTTTTGACCCTGGATATATAGGCATATACAACACATATACAAATTAAACATCTACTAGTAACAAACCCCAAAGACATTTATTTTAAAACAATTTTTTGGCGTGCATATGATTTTACCATTTATTAAAAATGAAAGCAAATTGCATGCTAATGGAAATTGATGAATTGTGTATTTTTAAATAATTAAATATTGGCTGGAGAGATGGCTCAGTGGTTAAGAGCATTGCCTGCTCTTCCAAAGGTCCTGAGTTCAATTCCCAGCAACCACATGGTGGCTCACAACCATCTGTAAAGAGGTCTGGCGCCCTCTTCTGGCCTTGAGGCATACAGACATAATATTGTATACATACTAAATAAATAAATATTTAAAAAATAATTAAATATTGACTGAGTGTTTAATACTACTAAGTATAAAGTATCTTGATTGTTTTTCAGAGTTGATTGATAATGGTCAATACTGAAAGGGCTACCTTGATAATATATAATACAAGATGACAGATATGTTTAGGAACATTTCAAAAGATGTTAGAACTTCTAACTTGATACTTACATGCAGAGGAAAAATAATAGAAATATTAACAGTATTTTTTGTCCTTAAGCCCCTTTTTTAAATAATTTATTTAACTTTATTTTATGTGGATTGGTATGAAGGCATCAGATTCCCAGAAACTGGAGTTACAGACAGTTGTTAGCTGTCATGTGGGTACTGGGAATTGAACTCGGGTCCTCTGGAAGAACAGCCAGTGCTCTTAACCGCTGAGCCATCACTCCAGCCCCCTCCTTAAGCCTTTTCTTTGTGTAAGAGCAGAAAACTTTCATAGTAAAAACATGACAGTTGAGGCAGCGTTCATTGACGTGGTATAGCATCGTGGCATATGCAGTGCAGAATGCACACGTGTTGAGAACCAGGGCTGCAGTCAAGTTCACAATGCAGCACAGACACGTACTGCTGAGATCTTTGGATTCGTTATATGTTTGATTTTGGTTGTTGATTTGTACAAAAGATTTATGTTTTTTCATACCCTCCCTCCATACGGGGTCAATGTCCACAGTTGTAAGAAGCGGAATAATAAGGGAGGAACTTGTGTGGTATTTTTACACACATGCTCCTATAACAGTGCCAGCTGAACAGTAAGTTTCAACTATTTTTTAAACTAAAAAGATGAGGCAACCAGAGCGCACACACTCCAAGGGTGATTTTGCATGTGTGTGTGTACATATATGTATGTGTGGATAGATAGTACATTCACATTTTAGAAATGTGTGTAGCAAAATATGACAGCCGGGTTCCAGTTACACTCAAGTAAGATAGATTCAGTTTCACTAACTTCTATACAACTGTCCAGAAAACCTTATCAGTTATATGCAAGCTATCACCACCATCCCCAGTAGAAAGATGCATGTTAGCTACACACACACACACACACACACACACACACACACACAGGTATGTACACACACGCGCGCGAGCGTCACAGCCCTCGAGAATCACTGTCTACTTCTTATGTTTCTAGATTTACCTGCTCTGAACATTTCTTCTCAACTATGTGCCCTTTTTGTGATGACTCCGTTCAGTTTGCATAGTCTTAGAAGGCTCATCCCTGTTATGTGTATCAGAATCTTTTCATGACTAAATATCATTTTGTTGTTACCACATTTTATTGATAAATTTATCTGATGATGGTTATTAGAGCAGTGCTTTGTACAACTTTTAAAGAATTTGAGATTTATATGTAGGTGTTTCGCCTACATATATATGTCTGCACTGTGTGTGTGCAGTGCCTGCAGAGATCAGAAGAAGGTGTCCGATCTCCTGGAACTGGAGTTAACAGACAGTTGTGAGGCACCCTGCAGGTGCTGAGAACAGAACCTGGGTTCTCAGAAAGAGCAGTCAGTACTCTACCCACTGCGTCCTCTCTCCAGCCTCGATGCACAAGTCTTGATGCGGTTCTGTGCTTTCATCTGTCTGCACAGTTGCTGCAGCATTTTTAAATTCCTGTTAGAAGCTGTAAGATTGTCAAAAAAAAAAAAAAAAAGTAAGAGTAGAAGCCAGTGCGACTAAAGTTCCATCGTGCTACGGAGTGCTAGTGTTTGTTCTTGTATTTTCTTGCGAAGTATTTAATAAGCAACAAGTACTGAGCCACGTTGGTCAAAGAGAATTGAAAGTACATTTCCACAGTACACAGTGTTACACAACATGAGTGTGGCCACTCTGACACTTCAGTGAGTACAGGAAAACAAATACTGAAGACTGTAGTCAAAGGTAAAATGAGCACGAGAAGATTGCTTTGACGTTTGCCCTAAACAGAACTCTTTCTCTGGAAAATCCAACATGTGTCAGGTACTGGTAGAGTTGGTCAAGTGCCAAAGATGGTTTTGTGGGAGTTTTTAGCATTTATCTGACTTTGAGAACTGAACCTTTGTTGCAGTCTGATGAAGCCTCTCTCATCGAGGGTTAGTACAAAATTGGTGTGTCAATCCACCTCCCGCGGTAATTCTTAAGCGGGCTGTGGCGGGCAGTGGTGTGGCGTTCACCGCACTTGGGAAGGCGGGGGAGTGGGTGTCATAGATAGATCTCTCTTGAGTTTGGCCTAGCCTGATCTACAAAGTGAGTTCCAGGATAGCTAAAGCTACACAGAGAAACCCTATCTCAAAAAAAGAAAAAGAAGGTGTTAGTACAAAGACTCCAAAAATTCTTCTAATATTAGACTAAATAGTGAGGGAAAGATGACTTGTTAGCATGAGTACACCACTGAAAAGCAAAGGGCTAGCCTGGATTCAAAACTTGTTACAGCGTACTTGTTCCGAGTACCGAGGAGAGAAGCAGGGAGGAAACTGGCAAAAAGGCAGCTCCTATTCAGTGTGCCAGGGGCATGTGCAGTTCACTGGGCACGAGTGTGTTTAGAATAGCAGTTCCAGCCGAAGCTGAAGATTTGTACTTGCCGTAGCATAATATTAAGCACTGTTCATGCTAGCAGTAAATTTAGTCCTTCATCCTCTTTGCCAAATAAAGCCAATTACTGGTAGCCTATATGATTGGCACATTGGTTCTGTTTTCATGTTTCTTTGCCAAGTACACATGAAGCTTGTTGGTTCAGAAGTTCCAAATTGGAATGATCATAATTTAATCACCAAGTGATTTTATATTACTTAATATTGCAAGAGAATTAATTACAGTGGGTAATATGGTTACTTCTGTAACGATGATGTCACCAGTTTGAAGTTCTCTATCTAGCATTTATCTGGTGGTTATCTGATGTGCTCTTAATAACATTAAGGGAAAATAGCAGATGCCTTGGCTTGTAGCACAGCAGCACCTTTTCTTGCATCCCTTCCTGCTCTTGTAGACATCCATGAGGAAAGCACTGGGAAACTTTTGCTTTTATTGAAACAGAAAATCAACATTGACTGTTAGCTTCCCTGGAGTCACCTGGACATTGTAATAAATACCTAGGAGGTTTGGCTGTGACAGAAGGAATGTCAGGTCTTGGAGACTAGGCAAGAGAAACAAAGTTAATTTTATCAGGCATGGGGAAGAGCAAATTTCTAAGTAGTTATTTCTTTTCAGATACTTTTCAAATTCATATTTTGTCTAAAGATACTTATGTCAGTTATGCTTTGTTGAGTTATGTAGCTCAGTGGTAGAGGCCTCTGCCAGCTGTGCATGAGGCCCTGAATTTGATGCCCTGCACAAAAAACAAACAAACAAACAAACACAGAAACAGGAAAACCCTTTTATGAGGTGTGCTAGCAGACCAAATTTGTAATCATAGCAGTTGGACAGCCAGGGCAGAAAGATTGCAAATTCTAAGTGAGTCTTATTTACGTAGCAAAACATTGCCTGAAAACAACTAATAATGCTTTGTCGCTCCTGCCTGTTCTTTCTAGATTCTGTTTTTGTTTGAAGGGGTTTTGAGACAGGGCCTTGCTGTGAATAATAATACAGCAGTCCTCCTGCCTCTCAAGTGCTTAGGTGGCACGTTGAGCGTCATGCCCAGCTGTTTGTAGATGTTTTAGTGTGACTGCACTGACAGGTTTCTGTGGGCTTTCTGTCTGTCTGTCTGTCTTTATTCAGTTTTGGTTTTTGAGATAGGGCTTCCCTGTGAGACAGCTCTGGCTGTCATGGGACTCATTCTGTAGACCAGGCTGACCTGGAACTCACAGAGAAAGTGTACACTGCCATGCCCTCTGTGTATCTTTATTCCTGGTGGGCACGAAAACTCAGTGTTGCATCCATGTATGTGTAGCCTCAGCTTCTTTTTTTTTAATATTTATTTATTTATTATGTATACAGTATTCTACCTGTGTGTATGCCTGCAGTCTAGAAGAGGGCACCAGACCCCATTACAGATGGTTGTGAGCCAC
>NW_004949102.1:6846851-6855748 GCF_000317375.1 Microtus ochrogaster | reverse complement strand
GGACCTTTGGAAGAGCAGGCAATGCTCTTAACCACTGAGCCATCTCTCCAGCCCCTAGCCTCAGCTTCTTGTCAGAACATGAGAGAAATGGCACCTGTTAACACTTAGAAGTTTGGAGTTGCTGGCTTTGGCAGGATATAGCTAACTCCATGACCAGCCTTCTTTATGGGTTTGAACTCCTTGGAAGTCATATTTGTAGACCAGAGAGCAGTTATTTTAGGAAAATGATAAGAGCTGTTGTTGGATTGAAGAATTTAGTAGATTAGAGATGCCACATTCATGGGGGGCAAGCTTTATACCATGTAGTAGCCAGGCTTTGTGGGTTGTGGATCATGAGCCAGGAAAAAAAGGACTCACAAAGATGACCTGTTTCTTGGCTCTGTAGTTACAGGGTCCAACTTCAGTTCTTAAATATGTAGACAGGTAGCCCTGATTTGTTTTTCGTGTTTATGATACATAGGTAAAATCTTTCCCTTTTGTTTTGTTTTTCGAGATGGGCTTTCTCTGTAGCTGTAAGTGTCCTAGAACTCGCTCTGTAGACCAGGCTGGCCTCAAACTCACAAGAGATCCGCCTGCCTTTGCCTCCTGCTGGAACAATCAGGCCTGGCCTTTTTTTTTTTCTTTCTTACTTTAACAGCAACTAAATTATTGCCTAGTAGTTAAAAGTTTTAATAACAAATGTAGTGTAATCCCACTGGCTGATTGATTACAGATTACCCTTCATTTCAGGAGGGTTGATTACAACTCTTAGTGTGAGATAAGCAAGGCTGTGTCAGGTTTGAACTAGAGAGACCTAAAAGCCACCCCAGTGTGTTGAGAAGTGTTTTGAGATTGACTAGGCAGTGAGCATTATCTTCCACAGCCGCTCATCTGAGATAGATAGGAGTATGCATTTTTTAGATCAGCCTCAGTTTATGTACATTGGGGAAGGAACTACAGTTAAACAGTTAACGGTAAGGAATTTGGTATGTTTATGAGTTTAGATAGCTTTATTTTGATTTTAAATTTTATTTTTATTTTATATGGATGAATGTTTTGCCTATAGTATGTCTTTGCACCACATGCTTGCCTAGTGCCCTCTGAGGCCAGAAGAGGACACCAGATCCCCAGGAACTGAAGGTACAGACAGTTAGTTGTGAGCCACCATGTGGGTGCTGGGAACCAAACCCAGGTTCTTGAGAAGAGCCACCAGTGCTCTTAACCACTGAACCATCTCTTCAGCCCCAACTTTATGATAGAGGCTTACTATGAAGCCTTGACTGGCCTAGTATTAGTAGGCTCACTGTATAAACCAGTGTGGACTCAGACTCAAAGACATCCATCCATGTGCCTCTGTCTTCCAAGGAGATTAAAGAAATACACTACCATTTTCAGCCTAGAATGCTTTTACAATGGTCCATGTGTTAGAGATGAGAAATCATTGGGAAAACACTTATTGTGTGCAAGGCCCTGGGTTCAATCTCCAATGCCACAATAAATATGTAAGTAAATAAATAATATGCATACATTCATGCAATTGGTTCCTATGTTCAGATTGGTGACCTGACAGAACATGTTAGTGTTCTCCAAATTTTAGGGTCCTACATCTTTGCTATTGCCCTTTCCCATAGAACAAAGCTCAAAATACTGAAAAGTCAAATTCACTAAACATACTAGGTAGGGAAGCAGAGACAGGTGGGTCTCTGATTTCGAGGCCAAGCCTGGTATATATAGTGAATTTCAGGACAGCCAAGGCTACACAGTGAGACCCTGTCTTAAATAATCATCATCATCATCATCATCATCATCATCATCATCAGTTGTGATTTGAAAGAAAATGGCCCCCAAAGAGTGACACTATTAGGAGGTGTGGCCTTGTTGGAGTAGGTGTGGGGTTTATTTATTTATGCATTCTATGTACGCACATGCTCTGTTCTCATGCACACCAGAAGAGGGCGTCAGATCCCATTACAGATGGTTGTGAGCCACCATGTGGGTGCTGGGAATTGAACTCAGAACCTCTGCAAGAGCAGCCAGTGCTCTTATTGCTGTGCCATCTCTCCAGCCCCATCATCTGAAAATTACTGTGTTTGTTGCTTTTTAGAGACAGGGTTTTTCTGTGGTTTTGGAGCCTGTCCTGGAACTAGCTCTTGTAGACCAGGCTGGTCTCGAACTCACAGAGATCCACCTGCCTCTGCCTCCTGAGTGCTGGGATTAAAGGCGTGCGCCACCACCGCCCGGCTGGAACTAGCTCTTGTAGACCAGACTGGCCTTGAACTCACAGAGATCCACCTGCCTCTGCCTCCTGAGTGCTGGGATTAAAGGCGTGCGCCACCACCGCCCGGCTGGAACTAGCTCTTGTAGACCAGACTGGCCTTGAACTCATAGAGGCCTCTGCCCCCCAAGTATTAAAGGCATAGGCCATCACCACCTGGCTAGGTGTGGTTTTGTTTAGAGGGACTGTGTTACTGTGGAGGTCGGCTATAAAGAGAAACAACACAGAAAAGAGAAACAACAGAATTTCTCTTTGTTGTAGAATCTACTCCGATGAGATGGCACATTCACATTAATATTTTAGGCTAGTCCTTTAGTCTGAAATGTGTTTTATAGTTCTTTTAGTACCGTGTGAAACATCCTGATGAAGAACAGTAGTATTATACTTCTCTTTTTACAGGTGAAGAAGTTGAGGTGCGGAGAGGAGAGAATTAGAAGATCAATGAGCAAGTTAGTGGGGGCCTAAGATTAGACTTGAGGCTTTCTGTAGTACAAATTATAATTGGTGTCAGTAATAAAAACCCAGAGCCAGATATAAGGGTCAGTGTTGAAGGTCAGAGAAGCAGAACAGCCAGCCACTAGCTCCTACCTCGACTTCAGACTGAAAGGGTGGTCCTGTCTCCACAAATCCTTAGACTGGATCCTCAGACTGCATCTCAGCTTCTGTCTCCTCCCACCATATATTCGTCTCCCTGCCCAGCCATATCGCTCCTGTCTCCACCTTCCTGGTGCTAGGATTAAAAGTGTGTGATCACAAGTGTTGGCATTACCTTTGTGTGAGCACTGTTTCTCTTTTAGCCAGACCTTGAACTCACAGAGATCTGTCTGCCTGTCTCCCTAGTGCTGGGATTAAAGGCGTGTGCCACCATTGCCTGGCCTCTATGGCTAATGTGGCTTATCTCTGCACTCTGATCTTCAGACAAACTTTATTTATTAGATCACAAACAAAATATCACTACATTCATCCACTTTTCATTATTGAGGAGCAAATATCTCTTTTGATGAAGGTAGTACAGCCTAAAGGAATTTACAAAGCCAGATGTCCACAGTGCATTCGGTGATAGTTACTCCTATGTATTCTCCGGAGGCAGCCCCTCAATGCTTCTAAAATAGATCCATAGTCTTGCCTGAGTTTTATAATCCAGGAGGAATACCTCTCCTGGAGGAGGTAGTGGCCACAATATGCAGGAAAATGTGATGAAAGGGGTTCAGGAGCCAGACATGTGGCGCACACCTTTTAATCTCTAGTGCTCTGGAGGCAGAGACAGCCCTTTCTGCCCAGGCCGGCCAGGGCTAAGTAGGGAAAAAAGGCTCTGGAAGGCTTGTCGGCTAGAGCCTCTTCTGCAGCACACACAGATGTTTGGCAGTGAGCCACTCCTTCCTGCATGGACTAGAATTCCCTGACTGTGTATGTATACAGACTTGTAGCATGTATGAAGAAGCCTCTAAAGATTTTTTTAAACTAATATTCTGAAAAAATATTCTAGGAAAGAAATTCATTCTGAGAAAGGATGTTCACAGTCTTGACATTCAGGAGTTTGGTGCCAAACCGGGCTACAGAGTTCATTGTGAATTTTTCCTAAGATGTCTGTCATTATTTCTTTTATTTATTTTTCTTCTTTAAGGTTTATTTACTTGTTATGCATAGTTTTCTGCCTGCATATATGCCTGCAGGCCAGAAGAGGGCACCAAATCTCATTACAGATGGTTGTGAGCTACCAAGTGGTCGTGGGGGAATTGAACTCAGGACCACTGACCCATCTCTCCAGTCCCACTTATGCTTGTTTTTCATGCAGGGTTTCTCTGTGTAGCTCTGTCTGCCCTGGAACTCACTCTGTACGTCAATCATGCTGTCCTTGAACTTAAGAGATCCACTTGCCTCTGCTTCCCCCTCCCAGGTGCTGGGATTCAAGTGCACCACCACTGCCTAGCTCACTGTCTTTATATCTTAGTTTGTAGTTTGTATCTTCTCTGCCAGTGCCAATGTTTTGGGTTGTTTGTTTGTTTTGGTGCCAGAGTCTTCCTAGTGCTCTGTTACTGAGTTCCACACCAAGCCTCGTCCGTGTTTAGCTGAAATGGAGAGTCTGCGCAGCTCATGTTGTCACTGCTGCCCATTTGAGGAGCTCCCACTAATTCCTGGAGAGCCAGAGGCTCTTGGTGCCCGAAGGGGGTGTCATCTCCACCCACAGTTAAGGTGCTTTTCTGCTTTACAGGTGTGACTCGGCACATCTGTACCAGTGGAGCAGAACTGTGTTAGCACAGGAAGGAAGGACCAATAATGAAGGGTTCTTTATCTGTTTGGAGCAAACACATTGGCAGAGCTACTTATTGGTAGCTTGAGGAGACTTAAAAGTAGCAGGAAAGTTTGTTAAATCTCTTCCCGGGACATTGCCAAACCTGGTTATATAATAGGCGGTCTGCAGTATTTCTCTAGCCCCAAAACCCTTCTGAACATCAAAGAGAACAAGGTTTTGTTGGTGGTGGTGGGAATGTTTCAGCAGCTCCTGTCAAAAACGTGCCAGTGGATGTCCCCAGCTCTCTGTGAGCAGCATGGGCTATTTGCTGTGCCGAGGGACTTGAGAATAAACACATTGCTACTGTGAAGTAGCTGCAGAGGCAGCCTAGACATTCTCTGTCAAAGTCCATTCTGCTGGCCTCGCACTTGTGAGAAGGGGAAACTCTGGAGAGAGGCCAGCCTGTCTCTAGGCATGCATGGCTCCCCTGAACTCTGCAGTTTTGTTGCAGACATGGAGAGTTTGCGAAACAGTATGTTTCAACCATTGACAGAGGCAGCAGGGTGGGAATCCAGCCTCTTGGGCAAGTTACAGTTAGAGTAAAATGGATTTGGCAGTGGTACCAAGTGCGGCACTCACCTGAGCTTAAAGTGCCTCCGACCAAACCAGATGTGCTAGGTCATAGCTATAATCCCAGCACCTAGGGGTGCTGAGGAAGGAGGAACAAGAATTTGAGGTCCGCTTGGGTTATTTGTTTTGAATTTTTGAGACAAAGTTTCTCTGTGTAACAGCTCTAGCTGTCCTGGAACTCAATTTGTATTGTAGCCCAGGCTGTCCTTGAACTCGGAGACTCCCTGCCCCAGCATCCTTAGTGCTGGGATTAAACAGGTGCGTTGCCATGTCCAGCCTAGATTTTTTTTTTCATTAAAAATAATAATGAAAGTCTTAGGAGGAAGGTGTTTTGTCTTCTTGGTTAAAATTTTAGCACATATGTCCTGCTGTGCGATTTTACTGTAATTTGTTTCCATGGGACTGTTGTGAAGACAGCCAGCCTTTGAAAAGCCTAGGTGGAAACCTGAGGCGTGTCTTCACGTTCGGGATGGAGCCACTCTGAGAGCAGGCCGAGCAAGCTACCCAGACCTGGTATAGGATCTGCTTACTGCCCACGTATGGGTGTTCAAAATTATGCTTAAATAAAATGAAAAACTTATTTCCTGGTACACTCACCGTATCTTTAGCAGACACATGTGATTCGTGGCAGATGTTTTGAGCAGTACAGAGATAGGACATTTTTAACTCTTCATAATGTTCTCTTGAAGCACAACTGAATATAATACCGAAAGAACCTGCGGTCTAAAAGGTTTTCTACTCCTTTTCCTTCCTTCCTTCCTTCCTTCCTTCCTTCCATGGTGAGGAATCTATCTACCTAGGGCTTTGGGCATGCTAAATGAGCCCTCTACCACTGCTCTACGTCCCTTGCTTTGGGGGGATTTTTCTAGAGCAGGGTTGGCAGTTTCTATATAAAACTTCACTGTAGCATAGACATGCCCATTTGTGTTGTTTACCTTTAGCTACATAGTGCCACAGCGGCAGAAGTCTACTAAACATAGTTTGTTTTGGTTGAAACAGGGTTTCTCTGCTGCTTTGGAGCCTGTCCTCTTGTAGACTTGTAGACCAGGCTGGCTTAGAACTCACAGAGATCCGCCTACCAAGTGTTGGGATTAAAGGCGTGTACCACCACTGCCCGGTTTGACAATCCCTTTTTTTATATGTAACATAGGCTTTTTCAACCTTGCCATAAATGTCAGTTTCCTTCAGACATTCTTGTTGTGAATTATTAAAGTATTATAACACTTTAACATCAACTTTGGTTCTTACCCAGTAGGTGTCAGTAGCAACCCACCCTGTTGGGGTGACCAGAAATATTTCCATGTACTCCTAGGTTTGTTCCGTGGGGAACCACAAAATCTCAGGTTGCGAGGCTTGGCAAAACATCCACGTAGGCAGTCATTGTAAAAATAGATCACAGTAAGAACAAGGGAATAGTTTGTGTCCCTTGGGTGTTCCCTTTGGGGACAGGAGTGTTTATATGCAGGGTAGTTGGAGTGGGAAGAGGAATGGAGGCACTTGGGGTGAAGTTCCCTGTTGACAGGCTGAGGCCCTGCCAATAGAAACCACATCATCTCTGAAGTTGGGGAAGTGCAGACTGTGCTTCTTCCTTTATAAAGCACTAGGTAACTGGGCTTTTGTTTTGCCATGTACAGACATCATGTGGGTCTGCTAATAATAATAAGACAAGGGTTAACGTTACCAGTGGGTTGCTTATCTGTCTAGTTATCTATGGTTATAAGTGGTTGTTTAGGTTTCTGTCCTTTTTTTCCCCTTCTCTCCTCCCCTCTCCTTAGAGACAGGGTTTCTCTGTGTGACAGTCCTGGCTGTTCTAGAACTTGCTCTGTAGACCAGGCTGGTGTCATGGCTGCAAGGGGGTGAACTAGCAGGGAATGCAGGAGAGAGCTCACTCTGGCAGCGAAGATGGGAGAGCTGGCAGGCTGACCAACCCTGCAGCTACCAGGCCCAGAACCAGGGTTATGTGTTAGCTCCTCCCAGTATTCACCCCCTCTGTGATCTGCTGGAGCGTGCAGGGAGGGGTGGGCCTGCGGACCCAGGGCTTACACAGGCCCGAAGAGTCCCTGTGAGTGCACAGACCAGAAGCCTCAAACCAAACCAATGATTTTTTGGGGGGATGAATGCCTGTATGTAAAGATGTGTATGGATAAAGGGTTTATTGTGTGACTCACTGTGTCATACTGCAGCTTCCATGATGAACCCTTCTCCTTTTTCCTTTTTTGAGTCTTAGATTTTATTTTGTTTTACTTTAGGGGGTCTGATTTGAGAGGACAGGATGAGTGGGATCGAGAAGCATGGTGTGAAAGGCACAAGGAATAAATAAAATTTAAAAAGATTGCTTAATGCTCTTGTAGAGAACTTAACTATGGTATATCCAACAACCCCTTATCTTTATGGGCACCTGCATGAACGTGATGGCACATAAATTAATGCAGCTTAAAGCACATACACATAGATAAAAATAAAATTTTTAAGTGACCATTCTTGACTACTGAACTCCAGTTCATTAGGTAAAATTGCATGTTCCTAGGAATGAACTGTTTCTGTTTTTTTTTCCTCAGATCTTACCAATATATTTGAGTCCTTCCTGCCCCAGTTGTTGGCCTACCCTAACCCCATAGACCCTCTCAATGGTGATGCTGCAGCCATGTACCTCCACCGACCAGAAGAATACAAGCAAAAAATTAAAGGTAAGGTGGCATGTACTTTTAGTTGGCCATCTAAGGCATACACCTTTAATCCCAGACACTTAGGACCACTTGCATACCGGGATTGGAGTTGGATTAAAAGGAAAATAAGGACCTGTCAAACTTGATCCTCTTCAGTGTGTTCTGCGACTGCCCTGCACGTACAGTCCCTGGCTGGCCTCTTCACCTTGGTCTGTGTTTGAGAACTTGCCTGGTAAGGTGTAGGCGCAGAAAGCAGTACACAGTGTAAGAAAAGCTGAGGTATGGCAGCGTGTCTGCTCCTCCTGTACAGATGACGGCACTGGAGCCTTCATGTTAGGTGCTAATGCACTCATCTGCACAGGACACAGAGCACCCGAATCACCAGTGCTTCCAGAATGCACCTGCCAGCAATGCAGTAAAAGTACGTTAGGGGAGCTTGGGTGCATAGGTTTAAATTCCCCATTAGTTGTACAAGGCTTATGTCACAGGGATACTGGGGGCCGTGTGTTAAATATGTTTCTCATCCTCCCCAGGCCCCTCTGGAGTATTACTGAGTTTTTACTTAAAGCAGAAATGACCTGTAATTCATTTTCTTAGGTCTCGAGTACTTAAAAATTTTAAGAAGAAAAATACAGTTTGAGCCACATAGAATTTTGTTAGGAAACTGCTAAAATTCTGACACTACAGGCACTGTCTGCATGGGTATTATAATAAAGAAGTACTTCTGTATTCTTTTACTCGTTATGCCTCAGCAATATAGTATTACCCTAACTGTAGTGCGGGTCTGCTCTGATCCTACTTACAAAAGGAACCAGACCTGTGTTCATCTTAGGGTAGTAGCTACCCCTCTCTCAGGGACTAACCCTCACTTCCTGTGGTGTCCATGTTGAAGGTCAATTTGCCATTCTTGGTAGTCTGAGATTGTTGTGTCTCTTAGACCTGAGCTCAGCCCTGCTTCTACTGTACTTTTGTATACTGCCTTGCTTTATTTCTCAAATAAATATTTATTTGCTGCCAGGCGGTGGTGGTGCACGCCTTTAATCCCAGCACTCGGGAGGCAGAGGCAGGCGGATCTCTGTGAGTTCGAGACCAGCCTGGTCTACAAGAGCTAGTT
>NW_004949102.1:6845959-6846711 GCF_000317375.1 Microtus ochrogaster | reverse complement strand
ATTTATTTGCTGCCTTCACCACTGGAGTTGCCCATTTCCAAAGTCCTTGTCTTCTCCTACGGGCTTCTTAGGATCTGGCTCCATGTGTCATTTTCAGCTTTTATCGTTGGTTCCCCTTCTACCAAAGCTGTGGCCTGACTTCTTCCGAGTCTTCCTGGGCCTGACTACAGCTTTGGCGCTTTCTTCATTTCTGAACCATGTCTGATTCCGTTCCCTGAGTGTGACCGTCCCCTTATGACCAACTTATGCTTAGACCCCCAGACTCCATGTCTCTCCTGAGTTGCTTATTCATGGCTCCAGGTAGCCCTCCAGGTAGGTATGTCTAGGCCTGACCCTTCTCCCAGGATGTCTTTGAACTCTATAGTGGCCGTCACAGCTCGGTGTATTTGCATTACAGAAAAGTCCATAACTTTTCTCCTAGGTTTTAACCTTTAGATTTAGCTGATGGCATTTGAGAATGTAGGTGTGTGGCCTGAAGAGAAAATGCTGGCTCAACAGCTAAGAACATGAATGACTCTTCCAAAGTGTCATTGTCACTGTTCTGATGCTGTGAAGAGACATTGTGTCTAAAGCAGTGTATAAAGGAAGAATTTAATTGGATACTTGCTTACAGTTTGAGAAGATTAATTCATTACCATCATGGTGGGGAGTGTGGCAGACAGCAGGCAGGCATGGTGCTGGGGCTGTAGCTAAGAACTCACATTTGAACTATAATTTGGAGGCAGAGAGAGCAAAACTGGGCCCAGCATGGG
>NW_004949102.1:6835707-6845277 GCF_000317375.1 Microtus ochrogaster | reverse complement strand
AAAAAAAAAAAAAAAAAAAAAAATGCAGGTGTAAAAAGGTTGAAGGCTAAGCAGTCTGTGGGAGTGGGTGCCCTTGGCATTATCTAAAGATAGGTCACTTTCCTGCTCAAAACCTTTGCTAGTAAATTAGGCACAGTAGTGCATGTCTCAATCCCTGCACTCAGGAGGCACAGGCAGGCCATCTCTTGAGTTGGAGAATAACTAGTGCTGCAGAGAGACCGTGTCTCAAAAGAAGAAAGAAAAAAGAAACAAAAGCCACCTTTGCTAATGGGACAGGAGAGAGTTCGGTCCTTAAATCACTGCCTGGATAGAATGAGCAGGGCGACAGGAGGCTCCGTGTAGCTCCTGACTGACCTCCATGCGAATGCAGGCTGCGGGGGGCTTCAGTGCTGAGCAGTCCACCTTGCCTTCTTCCTGTGAGGTCTGGTCGGATGAGTCTCGGGTACTGAAGTGTGCTCACTCCTCTGTCAGAGCAGTGGTTCTCCCCTTCAGTACAGGTGCTCATGTGTGCTGGCCCCAACTATAAATTATTTTCTTTCTACTTCATAACTTCGTTACTGTTAGGAATTGTAATGTGAATGTCTGCTATGTAGGATCTCTGGTATTCAACCCTGTGGGAGCAGTGACAAGTTGAGAACTGCTGCTATAGGAAAGCAGACTTTCTTGATGTACGTGCACTCAACCGAGACCCTACGTTCTGCCTCATTTTCTTCTGAGTTTTGGTCTTGTGGTCTTTTTCTTTCCTTTAAGGCCAGCTGGGGGTATAGTTGATGGAGTGCTTGCCTAGCATATACAACACCAGCACTGCAGAAGCTAGATGTGGTGGCGTGTGCCTGGGGGTTTGAGTCAAGAGGTCCTAAGTTCAAGGTTGGCCTTAGATATCTACATATCTGATGCTTGTGGTAGCTAGATTTTTGAAGCCAGCATGGACTACATGAGGCTCTGATTTAAAAAAATAAAAATAAAAAAGGCTAGGCGGTGGTGACACACCATTAAACTCAGCAGTTGGGGGCCAAGGCCGTAGATCTCCAAGTTCAAGGCTAGCCTGGTCTACAGAGTGAGTTTCAGGGCAGTCGGCTACACAGAGAAACCCTGTCTTGAAAACCAAAAAAGAGAGAGAGAGAGAAGAAAGCTAATGTTCAGGTTTCATAGTCCAGCCACACAATTTTGGTGACACTAAGACTTTAAATGAACTGTTCTGGCCATGCCATGGTGGTACACGTCTTTAATCCCAGCACTTGGGAGGCAGAGGCAGGCAGATCTCTGTGAGTTCGAGGCCAGCCTGATCTACAGTGCAAGTTTCAGGACAGGCTCTATAGCTACGGAGAAACCCTGTCTCAAAACACAAACAAAATGAACGAATGCAGAGCATGGGGGTTTAAGTGGCCACAGCTGCCTCCTGTTTTATCCTCCCTGTTAGTAACATGTTCTTAATTTCTCGACCTTCTGAAAAGCCTTGTCCTGGTCAGAGCTTCATAGGCACTTGTTTGAATATCTAAAAGATGGCATGACAGATAGAACAGCTTCTAGGAAGGGTGAGTCAGAAACCAAGTCCCTGAGCTGGAGCACTTGTGCCTCACAGCCCCCTGTAACTCCAACTTTAGGGCCCACACTGGCCTCTTTGAGCACCTGCACCTGTGCTCATACATACATAAGTTGTTTTTTTTTTTTAAAAAACAAACAAAAAAAAAAACTCTAAAGAGTGCATTATGTATTTGTTTTATTTTTCAAGACAAGGTTTCTCTGTGCAGCCTTAGCTATCCTGGAACTCACTCTGTAGACCAGACTGTCCTCCATTTCAGAGAGATCCATCTGCCTCTGCCACCAAGTGTTGGGACTAAAGGCGTGTACCACTACCACCTGACACCAACAATATTAAGCCATTAAGCCAGTCTTGTACATATCAAGTTCCAAAGCCAGCCTAGGCTGTACTAGCCTGTTTCACAGGACACTCAGCAGGTGAGGAGGTAGAAGCGTTCCTACCTTGGCCCCTGTGCTTCTTCAACACTCACAGGCTCGTGTCTTTTGCCTTGATAGTGGCTCCTGCGGCTCCATAGGAAAGGACACAGCCTGAGGTCATGTGGAGTGACCATGTGTGTCCAGCTTGTGTCCTGATGGGATCCCACCAGCCACCCTTGCATATACATGTAGGCTGTTCACTCAGACAAGACAGGGTTTCTCTGTAACAGCCCTGGCTGTCCTGGAACTCACAGAGACCCACCTGTCTCTGCCTCCAGAGTGTTGGGATTAAAGGGGTGCACCGCCACCACCCGGCTACAGTGTGTGCTTTTATTTTTTTTATTTTTTATTTTTTTTATTTTTTATTTATACAATATTCTGTCTGTGTGTATGTCTGCAGGCCAGAAGAGGGCACCAGACCTCATTACAGATGGTTGTGAGCCACCATGTGGTTGCTGGGAATTGAACTCAGAACCTTTGGAAGAGCAGGCAATGCTCTTAACCACTGAGCCATCTCTCCAGCCCCTATTTTTTTTTTAAATATTTATTTATTTGTTATGTATACAATATTCTGTCTGTTTGTATGCCTTCAGGCCAGAAGAGGGCACCAGATCCCATTACAGATGGTTGTGAGCTACCATGTGGTTGCTGGGAATTGAACTCAGGACCTTTAGAAGAACAGGCAATGCTCTTAACCTCTGAGCCATCTCTCCAGCCCCAGTGTGTGCTTTTAGGAACAATTTTATTCTTTTTCAGTCAGCACGTTTGGCCTGGGCTCTTGAAGCAGAAATCTTGAAGTGAATAATGCATTGAAGAACCACCCGGCTACTCCTGAGCCTCCATAGGGCAGCTTGTTCCTGATGAGCAGACTGAAACCATTGTTACAAACCCAGGGGGCAGGACCCCTATAGTCTATACAGACCTGAGCCAGCTGTGATTCCACAGCTGCAGTCAGAGGAGGCTGGGAGTCACTAGTCCCGTACTACCTGGGAAGAAGTTAAACGTGTGCTTGCCCGTCCCCCCCCCACATTAGTCACCTCTCCTTTGGAATCCCCGTGGCTTTTAGAGATGATGCCAGCTTCTCCTGGTGCAGCAGGGACGTCTGTGCCTGTGGCCCTGAGCTCATGTTCTGTGTTTCTTCTCCCCTGTGCAGAGTACATCCAGAAATACGCAACGGAGGAGGCCCTGAAGGAGCAGGAAGAGGGCACTGGCGACAGCTCGTCGGAGAGTTCTATGTCTGACTTTTCTGAAGATGAGGCCCAGGACATGGAGTTGTAGTAGAAAAGCATCTGCTTTTCAGAAAGACTTATTTCCTAACCATGAGAAGCAGACTATAATATTCATATTTAAACAAAGCAATTTTTTTTATTACTAAACAAGGTTTTTATGAATAATAGCATTGATATATATATATTATATATCACCCTTTAGATCTTGATTTCTTGGTCATTTCTCAACCTGAGGTGCATAGCATATCCCCACATTCCATTTCGGTAGCAATATGCAGTCCGAATGCATGCATTCATAAGTCCATTTGACCAGGCCAGCCTGCGTGCTGCTCAGCTGTCAAGAATTGCCGCTCCGATAGGTAAATGTGAGGAAAACTAACAGAAAAGTCGCTTCTTTTTATGGATGGTTCCAAAGAATAAGACCAGATGTACCAGTTGCTGGATGAAGACAGAACAGTGCTTTTCCAGGTGGAAGGGAAAGGCTAAGGAAGAGCGAGCTCCGGAGCTTGTGAAGCTGGCCTCGCACAGCCAGCTGCTCCCGAGAGAGACCACAGTGGGCGACTCCAGGATTGGATGAGAAGTGAGACTTAGAACCTTTTTTTTTTTTTTTTTGACTCAAATTTAGGTGCGTTTTTCTAGGTAGATTCCTGGCCCTCTGTGCAACCAGACCTGTAGCCACATTGGTTTTGCTTTGAAGACCCTTTGGGAATGTTTTCTGAACCCAAATCTTTTTCTTGGTACAGCTCGTCATCCAGAACTTTTTTTTTTTTTTTTTTTTTTTTTTTGAGAGAGAGAGAGAGAACAGGACTGGAGGAGAAAAGGGGAGGCTGGTCCCGTTGGAGACCACTGCCCTGGACTGAACTGCAAAAACTGGAAGCAGTTTTTGTTTGGTGTTTTTCTTTTCTTTTGTTCCTTTATATATTTTTTTTTTTATTTGTGTGAATTGAACTTAGGCAGGTTACAGATTTAATTTTACCTACCAAGAGACAGTCTCCTCCCTGGACAAGGCGCTCAGTGGATCTTCAGGTGGAGGGAGACTGGCCTTGAGGCTCGAGGCCTGCGCCGTCCTGTGATCTCTTGGTTCTCTCTCTGGCAGCTGCTCCTGGCAGCAGCCCAGTTGCCCACCACTTATGGCAGAGGGAAGTGTGGGTATGTAAGACCCAAAACATCCTAATTTTTTTAAAGACATCCTAAATTTACAATGAGTAAGAATTGAACGTTGTACCCACGGTGGCTTGAGGTGGGAGAACCACTTTCTTCTGTGACTGACTAGGGAGGGTGTGAGCCCTGACAGATTATAGGCAGGTTGCCAGGGAGGGAGGACACTTTGTCCCTCCGCGGGAACAGCAAGTCAGACAGCTGAAGCCTGACCTGCCGCTGCAGCCTCTGCTCAGCCACCTGCCACCCAGAGTGCCCAGCAGTTCCCATCGGACTCTGGAAGGGATTTGGAGAAAGTTTAGACGCCCGCTCTGTATTCTTTTTGCCGAAACTGGAACAGTAGAAGTAGCCAATCCTAAGAGCGTCTGAAGGCAGTGCGTGTCCGATGTGTTTAGTGTAGGAGTGCTGTATTCCACAAGGTTAAGTCGGTGAACTGGGGAGACACCTCTCTCTCCTTCTTAATTCAAAAAGCACAATCAGTCTTTCCTTTGAAAATCTATATGAAGTCCAACTTTTAGCATGATTATTTTCCTAAATAAAAAGACAAATAATCTACTTATTCTAAGTTAATTACGGGCATGAAGCAAAAGGTTTTCTTTGGGGAAAATGGAGTTCTGTGGGGCTGTGGTCAGTTTACTGTACTGTTCTCTTGGGCACCCTGCCTGTTGGAAGGTGGCTTTAACTGTGTAACACTGTGCTTACCTGGCGTGCTGTCTTCTGTTTGGGGGAAGGAGGGCCTCTGCAGGCACGTCCAGCTCGCTTCCATGGAAGAGGGGCAGTTTGCTCATGCCATAACCTTACTGTAGGTGCTACTTAGGGTAGGCTTGAAGTGCTGGGTGGTGACTTTTGAGTTCAAACAATAAAAAATTGTATTTTTTCAATACTGTATAAAATAGTACTCTAATTACCTTTCCAAAAAAAAAAGGGTCCTGATGATTGCTTTTGATCTTGTTGAAAAAAAAATAGAAAACAAAGAAATCCAACAAAGCCTAACAGAGTCAATTTTAGGGAATGGGCGTGAGCAGCACACAGCTGACGGGTGCGGAACGGCCATGCAGAGCCCAGGGCTCGAGGCCAGGACAGAGGGTTCCCATCCAGGCGTTCATGACTGCCCCCAGTCACTACCCTCAGCTTCCTGGCACTCTCTGGGCCTTGACTCTGTTGGGAAGTCGGCTTTGCAAGCTTTCTGACCCTTCCTTGCTTCTTGGTGAGGTAGGGCTAGGGACTCTGAGGACTCCAGGTCCCCATCGTAAATGGATGCGCTCTGGAGTTTGCCTCCTTGGTTACCAAAACCCTCTAGTTGCCTGTGGATGTACCTCCTAATACCCAAGGGGGCATTGACCCCTTTGAAGGCTGAGCACTCCTTCCTTTGAGGGTTAGCAGTAAGTTGGGGCTGTTGCTGGCATTTGCCCGCCCTTTGTACCTACTGTTTTTGAAGTCCTACCTTATGGTTTACCAGTGGAAGCCATTCTTTGCCCCCATTCAGACGACTGGAGCTCTTGCCAAATGCTGACAAGCAAAAAGTGGCTGCTGCCTGGCAGCCCAAACCTGCCACGTTCCTGTGCCCCCTGGAAGCCCAGGGCTGGGGCCAGTGGGCCGTGTTCTGTGGTTGCCAACGTAGACCCTGGCAGTTGACATTTTTGTCAGTCTCCACCCTCCTCGAGACTGTGCAGCTTCAACCAGCATCTCCTGTTGACGAGAGTCCTCAGAAGTTGCCACATCTCTCCAGCTCTCATGCTTTCGTCCACTTCAAGTGCTGTTCTGTTGCCAACCGGCTGATCTGGGCCCCCGAGGGGTGTATCTTCTCGGAGGAACTGCCCTGGAAGTTGGCCTTGACCTGATACTTGCGTTTTCTAAGCCACCTTTTGGGGTGGCTAAGAATCATGACAGATCCCCTGCCAGTCTAGTCTCTGGGTCAGTTTTCCGAGAACTGGGATTGGTCTCTCTGTTTTAGTGACTCAGAAAAGTGAAGCCATTTACAAAAGTTAGCGGAGAGTTTTGCTTTGTTTTGCCCACTTTTAATTGGGTCAGAGTCTTGCTGAGTGAAAACCAACTCGTTTCTGATTGGGCACAAAGAACTGCTTTTCTTTTGGACTTCTGAATCCATGTTCACCTTCCTTTAGCCACTGAACACGTTGGCCAGCTCTTAGGGATTGGATGGAGTAAAGGCCCTCCGGGGTCATGGGATTGCAGCTTTCCACTTGCCTGAGGAATGGCCCTGGCTCTTGGCTCAGCAGTTACTTGGCTGTGGGCGTGGGAAGAAATGGCCTTCAATTACTGATTGTATTTGGTACACTTTGTGTGATACTTGAAGAGATAAAAGGGACTTAGCAGCCCTTAATTGAAATCTAAGCTTTTTACCGCTTTCTTCTCCTTGCCGTGTCTCCTCCCTCCCACCTTCCTTGCATTGTGATGATCTAGTGGGCATGTCTGTCACCTGGACAAATGCCTCCTCTGACTATAACCTCTTAATAGTTGTGTATAATGAAAACTGTAAACTTTTTTAAATAAAATGTGTATATACCTTGGCAAATGGCTGAACTTGATCAATAGCTGCCCACACACCAATCAACAAGACAGAGGACAGGAGTCGGTCACCTCAGGCAGGAATAACCAAAGGCCCACAGACAGCTGGCTGAGGTTTGCACATCAGAATCCTCCCTGCAAAAACATCTCCTGCCAACCCTGTGCTAGAGGCTCTCGTTATCCTGTGCGTGCCTAAGCCGCCTGTGGACTGGTGAGGATGTGTGATCAGTCGGTCAGTGTCCCCGAGTGCTGACCTCTCTGTGTGGGGAGCCGAACACTGCTCTAGCTAGCCACCAGGTGGCAGTGCTGTCCAGTCTTCTGAGCCCCCTGAGCAAGGGTGTCTTCTCATCTGCTGTGTTGTGATGTTTCCTGGGAACAGGGATGCTGTGTGTAGGAGCCCACTTCCATATCTGCCTATCAAATTTGGCATGGGTGGGGAGACACACTAGAACAGTGTCTCTTGAATAAGGAAGGCCACCTTCCAGACACATCTTCCTCCGGGTGCTCTGAAACAAACCACAACAGTTGAGCTGGTGGTCTTCAAAGTCCCAGAAGCCAGAGCTGTTGAGTTCTAGTCCACATCTAATGGACTCTGTACAAATTGAGCAATCCCATGGCACCAGTAACAAGGCTGCTGTGGGATCCAGTGTTTGGAAACCGAGACTTGAATACAGGCTTCTTTAGACCCAAGAACATCTCTCACACCCCAAGGCACTGCCCCTCTTCCAGGACAGGGCTTGTGGGGTTTCTGAAGCATGTGGTTCTAGAAAGTTAGACTTAACTAACTTCTCTTTCCAGCAGACACCAGGGGGTGAGTTGCTTAACGTTGGATTTATTTATTTATTTTTTTTTTTTTTTGAGACAGGGTTTCTCTGTAGCTTTGGAGCCTGGCCTGGAACTAGCTCTTTAGCTCTTGTAGACTGGGCTGGCCTCGAACTCACAGAGATCCACCTGCCTCTGCCTCCTGAGCGCTGGGAATAAAGGTGTGCGCCACCACTGACCGGTTTAACCTTGGATCTTTTTTTTAAATATTTATTTATTTATTATGTATACAATATTCTGTCTATGTGTATGCCTGCAGGCCAGAAGAGGGCAGACCTCATTACAGATGGCTGTGAGCCACCATGTGGTTGCTGGGAATTGAACTCAGGACCTTTGGAAGAGCAGGCAATGCTCTTAACTGCTGAGCCATCTCTCCAGCTCTAACCTTGGATCTTGAGGTGTTCATCCCGCCAGAGAAGGAAGAGACAACTTAGGACCCGCACAACTGGAGCCACCAAATAGTCACCTTGATAAAGACAGTCCGTGTGGCTGAGGCCTGACCTCCAGAGCTATGACCACTGGG
Organism: Microtus ochrogaster; assembly: GCF_000317375.1. Classification (NCBI taxonomy): domain Eukaryota; kingdom Metazoa; phylum Chordata; class Mammalia; order Rodentia; family Cricetidae; genus Microtus; species Microtus ochrogaster. The sequence continues at coordinate 6,837,060 of NW_004949102.1, read as the reverse complement.
ACAGAAAGGTTACCTGGCTCTTTAGAGATGAAGTCACTCAGAGGGGTCTTCCCACTTGTTCAGGGCTGCTCGTCTATCTGTGGTGATGGATATCAACACGGCATCTCCTGGTTCCTAAAAACTCTCTGGAGCTTGTGTGAGGCCCTAAGAAGTGACAGGGACAAAGTGGCACTTGGTGCACCCTATTGTCATAAGTCAGAGAGTGCTAGGTGGCAGAATTTGAGGCCAGTCTGGTCTACAGAGCGAGCTCCAGGGTGATCAGAGTTACATTCCCCACCCCTCAAAGGGTTAGGGTTATGGTTTGTTAATTTGGTTTGGTGTGGGCTTGAGACAGGGTTTCTCTGTATATCTTTGGTTATTCTGGAACTCGCTCTATAGACCAGGCTGACCTCGAACTCTTAGAGATCCTCCTGCCTCTGTCTCCTGAGTGCTGGGATTAAAGGGGTGGGCTACCACCTCCTAGTTTAGGGTTATTTTTTTTTTAAAGATTAAATTAGGTGACTGCTCCTTGGACTGGAGGGGGGTGAAGAGGGAGGGAGGGGAAGGTAGTGGGAGGAAGGGAGGAGGTGGAAATTTTCAATAAAAAAATAAATTTAGTGCTTGCTTCGGCAGCACATATACTAAAATTGGAACGATACAGAGAAGATTAGCATGGCCCCTGCGCAAGTATGACACGCAAATTCGTGAAGCGTTCCATAAAAAAAAATAAATTTAAAAAAAAGATTAAATTAGGGTTTTATTTAACTCAATAGGCCCCATTTTGCTATACAATTAAGGTTTAAAAGTTAATGAGTTATTTTGCACTTTAATGTTGGTAATTAACGCTTAACTCCAGAGTGTAGCACGAATTCTAATTGGTCTTAATAATAAAAACTGGGCCTGATGGTAGTGGTGCAGGCCTTTAATCCCAGCACTCTGGAAGCCTGTGAGTTTGAGGCCAGCTTGGTGTACAAGAGCTAGTTCCAGGACAGGCTCCAAAGCTACAGAGAAACCCTGTCTCGAAAAACCAAAAAAATAAAAAAAAGAAAAACCAATAATAATAGTAATAATAGTAGTAAAAACTGGGCGGTCAGATATAGGTCTTAATGCTGAAAGAGCAGAGAAGCAGAGCAGCCAACTACTGGAGAGTTCTGAGCTCAGACCAAATGGGAGATCCTGTTTCTACGAATCAAATTGAATGCTGTCTCTATGAAACCTCAGAACTACATGTTCAAACTGAGTCCTCAGACTGCATCTGAGCTCCTGTCTCCTCCTGCCTTTTATTTATTTATTTATTTATTGTTTTTTTCGAGACAGGGTTTCTCTGTGGTTTTGGAGCCTGTCCTGGAACTAGCTCTTGTAGACCAGGCTGGT
>NW_004949102.1:6831366-6835607 GCF_000317375.1 Microtus ochrogaster | reverse complement strand
TGTAGACCAGGCTGGTCTCGAACTCACAGAGATCTGCCTGCCTCTGCCTCCCAAGTGCTGGGATTAAAGGCATGCGCCACCACTGCCCGGCCTACTCCTGCCTTTTATTCCTCTCCCTGCCCAGCCATATCACTCCTGTCTTCACCTCCCTAGTGCTGGGATTAAAGGCATGGGATCTCAAGAGCTGGGATCACCTTTGTGTGAGCTCTGTTTCTTTTAGACAGATTCAATCTCGTGTAGCACAGGGTGGCCTTGAACTCAGAGATCCACGTGTCCCGAGTGCTGGGATTAATAGTGTGTGCCACCACTGCCTGCCCTCTATAGCTTAGCTCAGCATTCTGATCTTCAGACAAACTTTGTTAGATTACAAACAAAATATCACTACACCAGAGTAGATTTCATACAGCATCTCTCAACGTGGATGATAATTTTTCAGTGTTTAAAGGCCTGGTGGAGAGCACGGCCAGTTGGTAACCAGTGCTCAAGAGTCCAAGCAAGGAGTATGAACTGAAAGCCAGCCTGGCCAATCCTGTCTCGAAACAAGTTTTTTAGGGGCTGGAGAGATGTCTCCGTGATTAAGAGTACTTGCTGCTCTTCCGGAGGATCTGAGTTCTGTTTCAGCAGCTGAATGGTGACTCGGCCATCTGTCTCCACAGCTCCTGGGCTCTGCTGCTGGCTTCTGACCGCCACCTGCACCAGACACACAAATGGAGCATGTACGTACATGCAGGCAAAGGCGCTCATGCGTGAAATAAAACGCCTAAATTTTTGTTGTTTCTTTTTCAAGACAGGGTTTTTCTGTGTAGCCTTGGCTGTCCTGGAGCTCGCCCTATAGACCAGACTGGCCTTGAACTCACAGAGATTCTCCTGCCTCTGCCTCCCAGAGTTTTGTTAAGTGTTTTACCATAAATAAGTTGTTTTGCAGGAAAATGTACAGTGTTTGTTTTAAGATCTAACTAACTAAAATTATGTACCATTAAAAAAATAAATGCACTGTTCTCCCAGAAAGAGAGAGCATGAGGTGTGGTTGTGTTGGGGGTTGTGCCCAGTTACCCGCAAGTGCCTCCCACCCACCCCACTGTTGGACAGAGTCATGGTCCTGGAAGCCTCCTCTGCCTGCTGCAGGGTTTTTGTTTTGTTTTGTTTTGTTTTGTTTTGTTTTGTTTTGTTTTGTTTTGTTTTGTTTTGTTTTGTTTTTAGAAAGCAAATCTCTCAGCCGGGCGGTGGTGGCGCACACCTTTAATCCCAGCACTTGGGAGGCAGAGGCAGGCGGATCTCTGTGAGTTCGAGACCAGCCTGGTCTACAAGAGCTAGTTCCAGGACAGGCTCCAAAACCACAGAGAAACCTTGTCTCGAAAAAACAAAAAAAAGCAAATCTCAGAGCCCAGGAACAGCTTCGCTAGGGAATATGGAAGCAGCAGGCAGCGGTGGACAGGAAGCTCGGGCATTGGGTGGGGGATGGGGGGTTATGGACCTCACCTGTCTGTCCCCGCGGCAGGTGCAGACCTGGAGGGAGGTGACTTCCAGGCTCGGAGGACACAGAGGTTCCGCCATGCTGGAAAGTCTATGATGATGACAGCAGCGGGCTCCAGTGGGGACAGACGCCGTGGCCCCAGAGCTGCGGAGGCGCCACCTGCAAGGCGCTGAAGCCCTCCTCGACTTGGCCACCAGGGGGCGCGCTGGGCTCGTGCAGCTTCCTGCTCCGCGCCCCGCGAAGGACAGCATGATTGATGGCAGAGAGCTACTGTCCCCGCGGTGTGATGACATGCGTGCTCTATGCACGCAGGACCCCTGCCTGCAAGCTGTCGGCCCCGCGGAACTAGAGACTAAGGCACGGGAGCAGGAGCAAGAAAACCCTCGTGGGTGTGGACGGTGACCACGGTTACTCTGAGCCCTAACTGCCCTCTCCATAGGGAAGCTCCAACCAACCGCTATCAGAATCCTGGGGTGCCAACACCATGTCTGGGCATGCGAGCCGGTCCCCAGGCCTAGACAGCTAGAGCCAGGCCTTAGAAGAGGTCTGAATCCTGAACCCCGAACCACAGTGACAGTCAAAGAAGGAAATAAGTATTCGGGTCCCATCTTTCCGCCAACCATCATCCTAGCTTTCACTTCCATGTATTTGTAAGGTCATCTCAAAGTCCAAGATGGCAGCTAGGGCTTCTGAAACCACATCTCAGCTTCCAGGTTGCTGGATAAAGGGAATAATGAAGATGAAAAGGTGCTTGCTTCAGTAAGAGTTCTTCAAACAAACGGAGCCACGTGCTCGCCCTGCTTTGGGGAAGCTGGAAAGTGCACTTAACCGTGCCACAGCCCTGAGTAAAATTGGCACGTGTACCTTCTGTTTTTGGAATTTGATCGAGCCAGTCAGCTTTTTCTTTAATTGCACATGGGGGTCAGGAAAGATGGATCGGTGCATGCGAGCACTCACCTTACAGAGGACCCTGGTTCGATTCCCAGTACCCACAGAGTGGCAGCCCATAGCCATCTGTAACACCTTTAATCCCAGCATCCTGTAAGCAGAGGGAATCTGGAGTTCAAGGCCAACATGGTCTCCAGAGCAAGTTCCAGGACAACCAGGGCTACACAGAGAAACCCTATCTTGAAAAACAACAAGCACCCCAAAAAAGTATTCAAAGAAGGCTTGGGTCAAAAAGAAAAGGGGGGGATAACTCCTATTGAGCGCTCGCTACTCTTGAACTGATTATGGTCTTTTCACAAGTGTTTATTTTTTTGTGGGAGAGCGGGATTCAAGACTGGATTTTGTAGTGTGACGTTTTATTCTTTTGACTTTTGGGGGGCCTGCCACCGAGCTCCCAAATAAATCACACACAGAGGCTTATTCTTAGTTATGAATGCTCGGCCTTGACTTTTTTCTTGCAAGGTTTTTTTTTTTTTTTGTTTTTGTTTTTTTTTTTTTTTTTTTTTTTTTTGGTTTTTCGAGACAGGGTTTCTCTGTGGCTTTGGTGCCGGTCCCAGAACTAGCTCTTGTAGACCAGGCTGGCCTCGAACTCCCAGAGATCCGCCTGCCTCTGCCTCCCGAGTGCTGGGATTAAAGGCGTGTGCCACCACCGCCCGGCTTCTTGCAAGGTTTTTTAATTTAAATTATCCCCACTACCTTTTGCCTCCCGGCTTTCATCTTTATTTCTGTACACCTTTCTTTCCTTCTCACTCCATAACTGACTGGGTCTCTGGCCCCTGGTAACCCCCTCTCCTTGTTCTCCCAGAGTTTTCCTATTTATTCTCTCTGCCTGCCAGCCCCGCCTATCCTTGCTCCTGCCTCGCTATTGGCTGTTCATCTCTTTATTAGACCATTAGGTGTTTTAGACAGGCACAGTAACACAGCTTCACAGAGTTAAACAAAGGCAGCCTAAGCAAAAGTCACACAGTTGAAATCAATATTCCCCAGCGGGGATTATTTATCACTCAGCCACAGTGATTCTTTAAAGATATGCTTTTGGTTTTTTTGTTTAGTTTTGTTTTGTTTTCGAGGCTTTGGAGCCTGTCCTGGAACTAGCTCTGTAGACCAGGCTGGTCTTGAACTCACAGAGATCCGCCTGCCTCTGCCTTCCGAGTGCTGGGATTAAAGGCATGCGCCTCCATCGCCCGGTTCAAGATATGCTTTTGTTAAAGCTTGGTGACTTGCAACTGTAACCCCAGCCCTTGGGAGACTGAGGCAGGAGGATTAGTTCCAGACCAGCCTGGGCTGAGTGAGTTTCAAGCCTGCTAAGGCTACAGAGTGAGAGAGACACTGTCTCAAAAAACAAATAGCCGGGCGGTGGTGGCGCATGCCTTTAATCCCAGCACTCGGGAGGCAGAGGCAGGTGGATCTCTATGAGTTCGAGGCCAGCCTGGTCTACAAAGGGAGTTCCAGGACAGGCTCCAAAGCTACAGAGAAACCCTGTCTCGAAACACCAAAAAAATAAAATAAAATAAAGACCCCGGGCAATGGTGGCACACACGGGTGGATCTGAGTTCGAGGCCAGCCTGATCTTCAGAGCACGTGTTCTAGGACAAGGGTTACACAGAGAAACCCTGTTTCAAGAACAAAATCTTAAAGGACTGATTTCAAGTCAAGGTACTAAGATCTTTATTTGGAGTATCAGAATCCTACACATTAGGGGAGGGGGAGGGGGGTGGCGCACACCTTTAATCCCAGCACTCGGGAGGCAGAGGCAGGCGGATCTCTGTGAGTTCGAGACCAGCCTGGTCTACAGAGCTAGATTCAGGACAGGCTCCAA
>NW_004949102.1:6811610-6831266 GCF_000317375.1 Microtus ochrogaster | reverse complement strand
AAAAAAAAAAAAAAAAAAAAAAAAAAAAAAAAAGGAATCCTACACCTGGAATTTAAGGAACGGGAGAGACAGCGAGACAGCTGTGGATGGTACAAGCCGACAACAGTTTCCCAAGACAGCCTGAGAGAGGCGGCCTTTGCACGGTGTGAGCCTGCAGGCCCTAACAAGGAGGACCCCTGAGGTCAAGGGACTGGCTCACCAAGGCTGCCAGCTGTGTGGCTAGGGATGCAGAGAACCATTGAGTCTGTTGTTTCAGGGCCTGGAAAGGAGTGTGTGGTTCAGGACCAAGTTTCCCTGCCAGCAATTCACTTACACCGAGTGCTGGAATGCCGGCTTCCTGGGATGCACCCGTGCTGTCTGCCCCATATCGGTCCAGTCCTCTGTGAGGACACAGTGCCATCTGCCCCACGCTCCCTGCCGGCCATGGGGATCCTGGGGGCTCCCCCAAGAGCAGGTTTTCTACTCTGAGTTCAGAGAAGAGCAGTGCCCGGTAGAGAAGAGCTGTTGCCCCCAGTGGTCAGAGCCCGCGAAGAGCCCGCCTGCAAACTGCCCCCGCCTTTCCCTCTCCGGGAAGCTAAAGCTCCTTTGCCCTAAACCGGGTAGCTTCCTGTCATCTGCAGCCCTTATTCTGAGCATCAGGCCAATTAATTTTTCAGGGGAAACTGGACGGTGCTGGCACGAGACACACCACTCTGTAAAGGTCTCACCCCTGAACCCCGATGACCTGTGTTCAACCCCTGGGAGCCATGGTGGGAGGAGGGGAACCAAGTCCTGAAAGCCGACCTCTGACCTCCACACATACTCCATGTCATGACCCCCCCCACACGCACACACATGCACACACACACATACATACACACACACACGCATGCACGCGTGAATACACAAATGTATAAACAAGGGAATGTGGTGTCTTGAAGGTACATAATCAGAATACACCAATTGGCAAGAGCCAGGGTGAAAAAAGCATAGACGACAGTACCTAACCATAGTAGCCCAAGCCGTACTGAGGAAGCTGAAACAGGGAGATTGCTAGTTTTATTAAAGTCAGTCTAGGCTACAAGCAAAACTTGGTGTCAAAACAAAAACAACAAGGGCTGGAGAGATGGCTCAGTGGTTAAAAGCATTGCCTGCTCTTCCAAAGGTCATGAGTTCAATTCCCAGCAACCACATGGTGGCTCACAACCATCTATAATGAGATCTGCTGCACTCTTCTGGTCTTCAGACACACACAGACAGAATATTGTATACATAATAAATAAATAAATACATTAAAAAAAATAAAATCTTTAAAAAACAAAAAAAAAAACAACAACAAAAAGGATGTTGTTTTATGGAGCCCTGAACTCACTCTGTAGACCAGGCCGACTTTGAACTCAGAGATCCAGCTGCTTCTGCTTCCCAAGTACTGTGATTAAGGAAGTGTGCCACCACACCAAGCTTCAAAAATACATTTCTAAAATTATAGATATAGAGATGGAGATGTGTACTGTTTCGTGTCAGAGCGTTTGCCCAAGAAATGGACAGCCCCGGGTTCAGTGCCAGCCCTGAAATGATAGAAACAGAAATCAGTGCAATTAAGGTTGTGATTGGGCTCAGTGCAGTGTGATTACTACACTGGCATGTACAAGGAAGGGCCTAGGTTTTAGTCCCAGCACAAAGAAAGAAGGGAAATCAGGGAAGAAAAGGGAATCTACACCAAAATGTGGCTTCCTGAAATGGTCAGTAAAAACTACAAACCTCTAGCCAGGCTAGAAAAGAAGTAAAGGAAGAGAGAGGCCGGGGGCAGGGTACAAAGCCAGACAAAACAGCAGCTGGACAGATGGCTCAGCAGTTAAGGGCAACTGTTGCTCTTCCAGAGGACCCTGGTTTGGTTCTCAGCCATCTGTAACTTTAGCGCCAGGGGCTCTGACTCTCTCTTCTGACCTCCAGGGGAAATGTACGCAGGTGCACGCGTGCACACACACAACACACAAACACACACAATAGAGGGATGAACTCAGATTACTAAAGTCAGGAATGAAGGGAAAGGCAAGACAGAATAACTGAAGCTAACGGACAGGACACTGGATGACGTCAGGGGTCGAAGGACAGCACCACTGACTCAGAAAATCGTAAACCTGCCTTGATTTCTAACACTACTTGAAGTAATCATTTTCTTTTTTTCAGGTTTATTTTATTTTGTTTTTTGCCCGTATGTATTTTTGTCACCATGTGCGTGCCTGGTGCTCACAGCAGTCAGAAGAGGGCATGGGGGCTGGAGAGATGGCTCAGAGGTTAAGAGCACTGACAACTCTTCCAGAGGTCCTGAGTTCAATTCCCAGCAACCGCATGGTGGCTCAGAGTCATCATGGTGAGATCTGGTGCCCTCTTCTGGCAAGCATACATGGAAGGAATGTTGTATACATAATAAATAAATAAATCTTTAAAAAAAAAAAAAAAAAAGAAGAGGGCATGGGCTCCCCTGGAAGTAGATGATGGACGGTTATGAGTGCTGGGACCTGAACCCTGTGGTCTGCAAGAGCAGCCAGTGCTCTCAGCTGCTGAGCCAGCCCTCCAGCCCCTTGAACTTGTCTCAAGCTCCTCACAAAGGTCCAGGCTCAACCAGCCTCTGGCAGACTCAACCCAAGACTTAAAAATCAATCAATACTGATTTTTTTTACACTCTTCAAAAATATAATAAAGGAGCGCTTCCCAGCCCATTTTGTGCAAACATCTTGGAAAGCCATCACAGGAAAATAAGACTGTCTCGCGGACATAGGTGCAAACAGTCTCAATGAGACACACAACAACCAAAGCGACCAGCATGTTCAAAGCACGGCCGAAGATTCATCCAAAGAGCGTAGAGTTGGCTTAGCGTATACAAATAAACCGGGGGCTGGGTAGATGGCTCCGTGGGTAAAGTGCTTGTCACAGAAGTACAGCACCTGACTTTGGATCTATCTACAGTAGCCAAGTAAGAAACCAGCACAAGGATAGGGGTACAGATTTGTAATCCCCACATTGGGAGGGAGAGGCAGGATGATCCCGGAGGCTCGCTGACCAGCCAGCCCAGCCAGGTTCAGTGAGAGTCCCTAGCTCAAAAGATAAGGTGGGAATGTTGGTAGAAGATACCCAGTGTCTTGGTTTGGGTTATTTTATTTTATTTAAGACAGGGTTTCTTTTTTTTTTTTTTTTTTTTTTTGGTTTTTCGAGACAGGGTTTCTCTGTGGCTTTGGAGCCTGTCCTGGAACTAGCTCTGTAGACCAGGCTGGTCTCGAACTCACAGAGATCCACCTGCCTCTGCCTCCCAAGTGCTGGGATTAAAGGCGTGCGCCACCATCGCCCGGCAAGACAGGGTTTCTCTGTAGCTTTGGAACCTGTCCTGGAACTGGCTCTGTAGACCAGGCCGGTCTCGAACTCAAGAGATTCTCCTGTCTCTGCCTCCCGAGTGCTGGGATTAAAGGAGTGTGCCACCACCACCTGGTGAGTTTTTGCTGTGATAAAACACCATGACCAAGGCAATTTGTTTTGTTCTTTGAGAGACAGGGCTTCTTTTCTCTGGGTAATCCTGGCTGTCCTTGCTCTGTAGACTAGGCTGGCCTCAAACTCAAGAGATCCACCAGCTTCTGCTTCCCAAGCGCTGAGATTAATAAAGGTGGCAGCTACCACAGCCCGGGAAGCAAGGCAGTTTATAAAAGAAAACACTTTTACTAACAATTCCCAGTGTCCGTCCATGCTGGCAGAGTGGAAGAACAGCTGTGAGCTTATATCTTAATCTACCAACATGAGGCAGAGAGAGAAGGACCGGGAACGACGGGCGTGTGAATGGCATGAGCTATTTGTTTTGTTTTAGAGCCAGGTTTCTCTGTGTAGCCCTGGCTGTTCTGGAACTAGACTGGCCTTGAATTCAGAGATCCACTTGCCTCTGCCTCCTGAGTGCTGGGACTAGAGGCGAGCACCACATGCCCGGCTGTGAGGCTTCTAAAACTTCAAAGCTCATCCCCAACGGCATCCCTGGGGGAAAGGCCACACCTCCTGATCCTTCCCAAACAGTTCCACCAACTGGGGACCCAGTATTCAAATACATGAGCCTGTGTTGGGCGTGGACATTCTCACTCAAAGCACGACACCCAACATTGACTTCCGGCCCTGTAATCACAAGATAGATTGTCAGAATGAGAAGGTACTAGAAAAAAGTACAGAGCTTACAGAAGTAAAGAGTCTCCTGGGTAAGTGGTAAAACAAAATTTTGGCAATCAGACATGTTGTTTGCTTGTTTGTTTTGCTGTTGTTGTTTTGTTTTGTTTGAAGCAGGTTCTCATTGTGTAGCTCTGGCTGGTCTGGAACTCACTATGCAAAACCACGTGGGCTTGACCTCAGAAATTCAGCTGCCTCTACTGTATAATTTTAACCAACAGTTATTCAATTTTCTGGGTGTGGTGGTGCATGCTTGTAGTTTCAACACTCAGGGGCTGAGGCAGGAGGACCACAGTTTGAGACTATCCTGGGCTACACGGGGAGGCCCTGTCTCAAATATAATAATAAAGGACCCGTGAGGTGGCTCAGCAGTAGAAACTCGCCATCAAGTATGGCGACCTGAGTTTGGTCCCTGGGATTCATGTGATAGAAGGGGAGAACTGGCCATGGCAAGGTGACCTTTGACTTCCATATACAGTGGTAGGTATCCATGTGCCCACACACCACACACACACACACACACACACACACACACACTAACACAAATAACTAAATAAACAAATGGATGTTAAATTGTAAAAAGTTTAACAAGAGAGTGAAAGAAAGATAACATAGTAGCACTTTTTTGTTTTGTTTTTCCAGACAGGGTTTTTCTGGGTAACCTTGGCTGTCCTGGCACTTGTCTCTGTAGACCAGACTGGCCTGGAACTCACAGAGATCTGCCTGCCTCTGCCTCCCGAGTGCTGGGATTAAAGGCGTGCACCCCAGCCACCCAGCTCCATGGTAGTTCTGCTTTTAAGTACACCGCAAACTGGAGTTCACATGGATACCTATGCAGGGGTGTTCACAGTAGCCTTGCTCACAATCGCCACTATGGGTACCATTCGGGCTTGGGCCAACAGAGGAACAGGCAGAGAAGATGCCATCTACAGTGTTCTCTGTGCGTACGCTTGCGCACACAAAGACTTCACCTTAAGGAAGAATGCAATCCTGCTCCATGCTGCGGTGTGCTTGAATCCTGCATGCATATCAGAGGAAGAAGCCACACAGACACCAGAGCACAGATACTGCACAGTGTCATTGTCACGGAGTCCTTAGAAGAGGCCATCGCTGAGACAGTGAATGACGGAATGGCTGCTCCCAGGTGCGGGTTTGCCGGGATGGGGAGAAGCATGTACTGGGTTTGAGATGATTTGGTTCTGGAAATGACAGAGGGGACAGCCATGCAGAACTTTGTATATACTGAGTGCCGTTGACTTGCACGCTTACAGACAGTTAATCCTGACGTGTCGTCACCATCTGAGTCCTCAGAAGGCTGAGGCAGAAGAATTTCAAGTTGAAAGCTAGCCTGGATTGGCTACATAGGGACATTCAGAATTTGACTTGTCTAGAAAAAAGAAAAGAAAAGATAAAATGACCAATGTTATATATACTTACAGCCTTGGGGCTGGGAAAGAAGAAAAAAAAAAGACAAAGAAAAAAGAAACATATAAAAGGTAAGTGCGCATGGCGGTGAACACCTTTAACTCCAGGGCGCTCCAGGGCCAGGGTAGGGCATGAGTACTTGACCCCAAGATCTGAAACATGAACAGACCCAAAGTGAGGGCAGAGACGGTACCGCAGCTGGGTCCCACGGCTGTCACTGGAGTGCAGGAGAAGATGGCTGTGGTGTGGAGCAGGCTAAGACCAGGAAGAAAGGGTTTGCAGAGGAGTCAAAGGTATTGCCGACTGGAGGAGCTGGGTGACAGAACAAGGGAAAAGTGACTCAGTGTCCCTGAGTGCATAGGTCACTGCAGGTCCAGCTTGGGCATGGGAGGAGCCTGGAAGACACTCTGGAGTGAAGATGCCTCAGGGGGTCTAGTTAGCAGCCCAGGTGGTCAGTGGTCACCCTCAGGAGCCAGAAGCTCCCCTGGGCTGAATGAGTGGGAGTGGGGTAGGTGTTAGAAATGGGGGTTGTTCTTCCTGGTTGTCAACAAACAAGGGGGGGTGCTGACCCTCCACAGAGCGTCAGCCCTCACTGGCCACAGAGCCTCTGGACTGGGCTTAGTGAAGAAGCATCTCTCTCAGATCCTCCCTTCACGCTTGGTTCTCAGAGACTGGTTTGGCTAGGCCTAGCTCCCTGGCCGGGTTACTGAGGAGGGAGCTTTTGGCAGACTGTGTTTTCACCTGAGTTCCAAGCCCCGCCAGCTCCCGTCGTCCATCTGCAGATGCTCCCTATGCGGCTGGTGTTGCTGGGCAGCCCCAAGGAGGAGGCGGCAAGGTGGAGCAGGACCAGTCAGCTGCAGCAGGGTCTGCCCTCACTCCTGGCCACGCAGTGACAGGCAGGAGGTTGACATTCTAGGCCCTCATGGAAACCTCAGCCTGAGAAGATCACCCTGCTCATCGTGTCCCTGAAAACCTCAGATAGGCCGGGCGATGGTGGCGCACGCCTTTAATCCCAGCACTCGGGAGGCAGAGGCAGGCGGATCTCTGTGAGTTCCAGACCAGCCTGGTCTACAGAGCGAGTTCCAGGACAGGCTCCAAAGCCACAGAGAAACCCTGTCTCGAAAAAAAAAAACCAAAAAATAAATAAATAAAATAAATAAATAAAAAACCTCAGATAGTCTTCCTTTTGTAGCTATAACAGAATTCCTGAGCCTGGATCACTATTATAAATAATAGAGGTGTATTTATAAATTACGTGTGTGTGTGTGTGTGTGTGTGTGTGCGTGTGTGTGTACAGCTTATAGAAGTTAGTCCTTTCCTTCCGCCATGTGGGTCCCAGGGATTGAACTCAGGTCATCAGGCCGCAAGCACCTTTGCCCACTGAGGCATCTGGTCAGCCCGTATGTTCTGAATCATAGTTCCGGAGGCCTGACGTCCAGGCTCTGGCAGCTGAGTCTGATGAAGGCTTCCAGTGAAGTCATAGCCTAACAGAAATGCCAAGGGACAGCTGGCATGTGCAGGAGCCAAGCAGGCCAGGCCTCATTCACAACAACCTATTTACCAGGCCTGAAGATAACTAATCCCTCTTAGTAACCCAATTGCCTTTTAAAGCACTCCCCTTCGATGTCACACCCCCCACAGGGGGGCAATCAGATTTCATTCTGGGGGATGGGGGTGCAGCCCAGTGGTGGGGTGTTTGCCTACCATGCATGAGGTCTTGAGTTTGTTCCCTCCACAAGAGTAATTCTAGTGTACAACTCCAAGCAATAAACTACACTCCCGCCATAACAGACCACCGCAACTGCAACACCGGATGGTGACTGTGTGCCGAGCAAACCTAGGACTTCCTCAAGACCTCAGGTCTTCTACCTGAGAATCATGGTCTTTCCGTGTGGCACAAATAACAAAACCCAGAGACGGATATTGGGGTTCAAGCTGAAGATCAGAAAAGCAAAGTAGTCAGCCACTAGAGAGACCTTTTACCTCTACCAAATCTTCAGACCAAAAGGTGAGAGCCTGTCTCCAGCAATCTCCTGTCTCTTCTCTATATTCCTCTCTCTGCCCAGCCCTATCACTCCTGTCTCCACCTCCTTAGTGCTGGGATTAAAGGTGCGGGATCCCAAACATTGGGATTATAACTCTGAGCCACCTGGATCTGTTTCTGGATTGATTTTGTGTAGCCCAGGGTAGCCTTGAACTCAAAGAGGTATACGTCTGTCTGTCTGTCTGCCTCTGTCTCAGGAATCCTGGGATTAAATGAGTGTGTGCCACCACTCCCTGGCCTCTAGCGGCTTAGTTTTGCATCTGACCATCAGGCAAGCTTGCTTTATTAAAATACAAATAAACCTATCACTGCATTTCTGAGGCCGCCAGCTCAGCGACAGCTAGCCCGATCCCACCACCTCCGAGAAGCTGGAGCATCCCCGCTGCCCATTTTGTACCCCACTCTGTCAGTGTTTCCAATCTGCCCCCAGATCTCACTTGCCACCTAGGAGGTGCCCCCACCCCCACCCTAGAACTTCCCTTCTGCCCAGGCCTCTGGATTCCCTCACCCATGGCCTAATTCCTGAGGCCGTTTTTCTCCAGTGTGCTATGTGGTCGTGTAAGGATGCCTTATCTGCCTGAAAAGAATTACAGGGCTCCTAGGAAAAACATGTTTTGGTACCTAAGGGAGCCTGCAGAAGACAGGCTACAAGCGCTGAGCCAGCCTGAAGCTCCAGGGGTAGTCCGAAAACAGCCAAACCCCCGCAAGAATAGGAGGCGTGTCCTGAGAGAGAGATCGGCCCATCCCCTACCCCCGAAAGGGGAGGGGAGCTGCCTGCTGTCCCAGGTCAGATGCTTATCTCAGGTACTGGAGTGAAGCCCCTACCATCTTTCCCAGAATCCTCTCTTCTTGCAAGCCTGCTTGGTTAGTACGCCCCGAGAGCCTCACTTCAGAGAAGGTTTCGCAATGGACCTGATCTCTCCCAGGCTCATCCCAGAAGGACCTTGCGTGTCGGTGAAGGTGTCTCGAGAGACCTCACGGTTCATCTCCTCGCATTTCTGGTCCAGGAACCTCTGTAATAGGGGACCATGTGAGCAGCCAATGATGAAGCCCCCGTTTGCATCTCTGTTCATTTTGAGGGTGAAGGGAGGTATTCGGTGCCCCCACCAATGTAGAGTGGAGTCTGGGGCTTGAGTATCTGGGTTTAGATTACCACCCCACTCTGGAAACCGGGCACAGGGCCAGTAGGATCGGTGGCCATTACTAATTCATGTGCCCACGGTAGCCAAGTGACCATCTCGGCCTCCCCACTGGGCCCCCAAGAAGTTCCTGGAGACGTGAGGAGCCTGGAGTTGGCTTGACGCCAACAGTCACCTCGGTCCACAGCAACAGCCTGGGATAGAACCAGCGCAGGGATTGGGAGCGCAGATCAGGGAAGGGGCGGAGCCAAAAAGACTCCCCGCCCAGTGCTTTCCTGAGCTCTGAACCCTGTCCCCAGGGCCTCCCAGGGCACATCGGTGCCCAGATGCCTCCTTGGGCTCTGATACTACCTCTCATTTGAATTTCACTTTTGCAAGGGAAATGAGCAGGGTTCCGGCCCATGCCTCCATCCTGGAGTGTCCCCACTCATCCCACAGGGTCCAGGCCCTCTGCTCTCCCTCACGGTGCGGTGGAGGTTCTGTCTTTAGTTCAGGCCTTTCCTGGGCTGGGCCTCGGTTTACCCACAGAGCTCGCTGGTACCTTTGAGTTTGTTGGTCTGTCTGCCTATACCCGGCCTTGCTGCAAACAGGACTAAGTTCCTACACAGCGACCCAGAAGGCATTGCGGGCTCTATGGCTCCCACTGCCCTGCCACACTTGCGGCTCACCTGTGCTCCCGGAGAGAAGCCAGGCCACACAGAACTCCCCCAAGGTCACAGGCCCGGTTCTTTCCACCAGCCCCATGAATAATTTGTGAGCAGTTGGCAGGGCAGCCATCCACCATGTCCCTCTTCTCCGCTTTCTGGAACTTCAGCCCCGACTCTCTGCTGACTTCTGACTGCTGTGGCCCACATCCCTGCAAGCTGGAGCATACAGGTTGAAAATGCTTAGCCGGTGGCATCCGCTGCTGAAAAGGGGCACAGTCAGAGAAGAGCCCTGTTCCTCAGAGAGGTCTCTGCCCCACGGGATGCCTGTGTCATCGCGATTATAGTCCCATTTCTTCATCCGGGTCTGACCCAAATACAAACATGAGGGGCGTGCATAGACAGACAGACACACACACACACAGAGACACACACACTGCAAGGCACCTACTATAAAATAATTTGGGGGCTGGTAGGATGGCTTATGAGGTAAAGGCACTTGCTACCCAGCTTGACTGCCTGCGTGTTCTCCTTGAGACCCACAAGTTGGAAGGAGAGCGCTGACTCCTGCAAGTTGTCCTCTGACCTCCACGAGAGTGCCATGGCACCTGCCTGGTCCCTCCCCCACTGCCGCACATAAATAAATGTAATTTTTTAAAAAAATTAAGCGATACCTAAGAATGGGTATCCCTAACCCTTGCTCTCTCCTGAAAGCCTTTTGCTTTTTTGAGACAGAGATTGATTTGTTGTGTAGCCCATGCTATACCGTCCTGTGCCCCTGCCTCAACTTTCGGAATACTGAGGAGACAGGCATACAGCACCACTGAGGGCTAAGACTCTTCTTCCAGGACAGAGCTCAGGCCACAACCAGGGCAGGGTACAGACCACCCTCTAATATCCCGAAGAAATTCTTGCATCCTAGGACAGTGGCTCTGGTTAGGTCCTTGGTTTCCTTCCAGTGTAGACACCACGAGGCAGAGTTTGGTTCCAAGGCTCCTCCAAGGCCATGGGCCTCCTTGAGATCCGGTCTGTGACTTTAGCTCCCCGTCTTCATTCCTGGTGCAGTTGCTCTAAGCAGGCTGTGTGTGTGTGTGTTACATCATGTAGTATTTGCAGAATAGGGCCATGGGCACAAATCATCTAAAATACTTGAATTGCTGTTTTCTTTCTTCTTATTATTCTTTTTTTTTTTTCTTTTTTGGCAGTGCAGGGAGAGGGACGGGGCTTCTCTATGCAGCCCTGGCTGTTCTGAAACTCACTCTCTAGACCAGGCTGGCATTGAACTCACAAAGATCCGTCTGCCTCTGTCTCCCAAGGGCTGGGATTAAAGGTGTGCACCACCGTGCCCGGTTTAAGTGCTGCTTTCTCATGTCTTTAGAATGAGAACCCGGGCCGGGCGGTGGTGGCGCATGCCTTTAATCCCAGCACTCGGGAGGCAGAGGCAGGCGGATCTCTGTGAGTTCGAGACCAGCCTGGTCTACAAGAGCTAGTTCCAGGACAGGCTCCAAAACCACAGAGAAACCCTGTCTCGAAAAACAAAACAAAACAAAACAAAAAAAAAGAATGAGAACCCGGGGCTGTAGCTCAGTGGTAAGAATGCTTGCCCAGCAGGCATGAGGTCTTGGATCCAATCCCCCAACACGAGTGTGCGTGCACACACACACACACACACACACACACACACACACACACGTACTCCTTCCGAAACAGGTCTGACAATCCACCAGGGAAGTAACTGAGGAAGCTGTGACACAATAGCAGGGGACTCCCCTGTGCCCTTGTTTTGTTTTGTTTTTTCTCCTATTCTTTACAAATGTTTTTGAGGTTTTACTTTATATATATGGGTATTTTGCCTGCATGTATGTAAGTGCACCATATGCGTGCACTCTCCACGGAGCCAGAACTGAAGTTACAGATGGTCGTGAGCTGCCGTGTGTGCTGGGAATTGAACTCTGGTCCTCTGGATGAACAGCAGCTGAGCCACGTCTCCAGTCTCCCAGGTTGGTTTCTAAATACTCTTTGTTACTAAAAAAAACTAGGACATTTTGTAGCAACAGTTGATCCCAGACCCAGGGCAAGAATGTGCAAATCAGGATGGGACAACCCTTGGAATAATAAGGGCACAGCAGACTGAGCCCTGCCAAAGAGGGGGTAGCCTCTGAACAGATAAGGAAATTAGCAGATGAAGGTATGAGAGACCATTGAGTAAGTCCAGTCCCTGAGTCTACACTGCTGTAAATAAACAAATTAGGGCTGGGAGTGTCACTGGGTGACAGAGCTTGCTTAGCTTGCCTGAGGCCACAGGCACTGCAAAAAGGGAGGAAAGCCCAAACAAACTGAAGGTTCCATGAAAAGCAGGATTATTTCCCTAATCTCAAAATATGTTTTATTATCGAAGGGGACAGGGGTCACTCCACCCTCTAGAAGCCCAGCAGATCAAGGTGCCGTTGTTCGTCAGTGGCAAGTGAAACTGCACAAGTCCTGATAGGACGCCCTGAAAACCCAGCAGATTTTGGTGGCAGTCACATGGAAGATAATAAAGAACAAGAGATGTCAGACAAACTCAAACCCAGGGCTGACCTATACCATAACAAGCCTGTAAGTTTCAGATCAGCCAGGTCGGAGCCAGCGAGATGGCTCAGCAGGCAAAGGTGTTTGTTGAGAAACCCAATGACCTGAGTTCAGTCCCCAAGACCTGCTTAATAGAAGGGGAGCTGTGCCTCCTGCAGACTGTCCTCTGACCTCTACACACGGGCCATGTTACATGTGTTTCCCCCTCAGTTGGTACAGGCTGGTCACTCTTGCACCAAATGGAATGTGAAGGGTTTAATGTGTCGTCCAAAAAGCCTTTTCTGGGCACTTCATCCCCAGTCGCTGGCGCGAAAAGGTGGGACCACCGAGAGGTAATTATACCATGCACGACAAATGTCAAAGGCAAAAGGGTTTCAAGTCACATGTCCTGTGTGTACGCGCTCTGCTGCCTTCCACCATGGGGTGACCCAGCTGGAAGGCTCTCCCAGGTGCAGGTCCCCTCAACCTTGGATTTGCAGCCTCCAGAACTGTAAGCAGTAAACCTGTAGTTAACAGATTATCCAGAGGACCCAGGTTCAATTCCCAGCACCCGTATGGTGCTCACAACTGTCTTACACCCTCTCTCTCACACACACACACGCAGACAAAACACCAAATCACATAAACTATTCTAAAAAACTAACTACCCCGGTTCAAGTATTGGGTTATAGTAGCACAAAACAGACTAAAACAGTCTCCCAAAGAGCGGGAGGAGCCACCGCTTGCCACCAGACACCCTCTGTGAGAAGAGGTCTTTGCTGAAAACAGAAGCAGCAACTTGTATGAGAAGTGCGTGTGTGTTTGTTTTCCCCACTCCTCCATCTTGCAGACCTGAAGTTGGAGTATAAAGGAAAGACCAGTTATGCCTTTACTCTGCCCAAAGAGGACAGAGCCAAGGTACCATACAAGGATGTAGTTCTGGGGATACAAGGAAATAGGAAGATGGAGGAGTGTTTAGGTGACCCAGCTATGGGGCAAGAGATTCCTGTGAACTGTGCCACCACAAAGATCTGTGGGTGGAGTAGCAGGCTTTTTGTTTCCTTTGGTTGTTCTTTTCTTTCTTTCTTTCTTTCTTTCTTTCTTTCTTTCTTTCTTCCTTTCTTTTTCTTTTCTTTTTTTTTTTTTTTTAGCTTTACAAAGTATGTAAAACATGCAGCTTCAACCATGTTAGAACAATATAGATTTTTTTTTTTGGTTTTGCTTTAGAGACAGGGCTTCTCTGTGTGACCCTGGCTGTCCTTAAACTTGCTTTGTAGAGCAGGCTGGCCTCGAACTCACAGAGATCTGCTTGCTTCTGCTTCTGAGTGCCAGATTAAAGGCATACACCACCACCACCACCTGGCTTTTTTTTGTTTGTTTGTTTATTTATTTTGTTTTTTGTTGTTTTGTTTTTAGACAGGATCCCTCTACATAGCCCTGGCTGTCCTGTAACTCACTATGTAGACCAAACTTGCCTGCCTCAAACTCGCAGAGATCCACCTGCCTCTGCCTCCCAAGTGCTAGGATTAAAGACATGCATCCCTACACCATCTTGAGAAGCAGGGTTGAGGTCTTCTCATGAGTATTTTTGAGGTTCTCTGGGACTAGTACCAATGTTTGACCTCAGTTGTGGGGTCAATAACAAAATGAGCACAGAGTAAGAGTGGAGATTTTTATTCTGGGCTGAGGGGTGATACAGAGGACACAAATCAATGTCTTGATCTGCATGGGACCAGGAAATTATAGAGTAGGAAAGGAACAGAAGGATAACTCAGTTGACTCAGCCTGAGGACCATGGAAGACTGGGGATGGTGGCTCATTCCTGTATTCCCGGAGCTAGGGAAGCAGAGGCAGGAGGCCAGGAGTATAAGTCATCTTCCACTACATAGCGAGTTTGAGGCTAGCCTGGGCTACATCAGACCCTGTTTCAAAAGAAAAAATGAGGATAGGCTAATGGAGGGCAGAATGTTCTGGTGTAGGAGGTTCTTCTGTTCATGTGTTGCTTTCATTGGTTAATGAATTAAAAAACTGCTTTGGGCCTGATAGGGCAGACCTTAGGTAGGCAGAGAAGACAGAACTGAATTCTGGGAAGAAGGGCAGAGTCAGGGAGACGCCATAGATCTTCTGCCTGAGATGGACGCTGGTTAGAATCTTGCCGGTAAACCACAGTCACATGGCGATACACAGATTAATAGAAATGGCTTAAATTAAGACGTAAGAATTAGCCAATAAGGAGCTGGGCGGTGGTGGCACACGCCTTTAATCCCAGCATTCGGGAGGCAGAGGCAGACGGATCTCTGGGAGTTCGAGGCCAGCCTGGTCTACAGAGCTAGTTCCAGGACAGGCACCAAAAACTACAGAGAAACCCTGTCTCGAAAATAAAAAAAAAAAAAAATTAGCCAATAAGAAACTAGAGCTAATG
Source organism: Microtus ochrogaster (assembly GCF_000317375.1). Taxonomy (NCBI): domain Eukaryota; kingdom Metazoa; phylum Chordata; class Mammalia; order Rodentia; family Cricetidae; genus Microtus; species Microtus ochrogaster. The sequence goes on along the minus strand of NW_004949102.1, from coordinate 6,816,863 downwards.
GGCCAAGCAGTGATTTAATTAATACAGTTTCTGTGTGATTATTTCAGGTGTAAGCTAGCTGGGTGGCCAGGACATACAATGTTCACTCACTCTCTGGTAATGGGGGAGATTTTCTGGAAGTTTTGAAGCTACTGCTCACTCTCCTTTTATGGCTCTTTCGGGTCTTTATGTCTCTGTGGTTGTCATTTGGCACAGTATTGGGGAAACTGCTTCTTGTGACAGGGTGGTGGGGTAACAACAAGGTTAGAGGTTGCCTGGCAGTCACTCTGGCAACCATCTTAGAGCCAGGGAACTTCAGCCAAATCACCTGGACTGTGCACAGAGCAGGGTAACTCACTGTGGCATTGCGGAAGCATCCGCTGGCATACACACTTGGCTACACTGTCACACTGCATTGGACTCCTGATGTCCAATGTTCTCTCTCTCACACACAGTAAATATAATTTGAGTCAATGTTGGCACCATCTGCCTGGACACGGGGACAGACCCACAGGCTCAGGCCCCAGTCCCCACCAGACGAATTACATTTTGAACATGAATCACAAGTCCCATGGTGCTGCCTGCACTTCTGACCAATCACCCATAAGTTAAGGCTCCCATACCAGCCCCAAGGATTTGATCATTTGCTAGAGTGGCTCCCAGGACCCAGTGAACCCTGGATTCGTGGCTGGTTTACTGTCGAGGGAAGAGATGACTGTCCAGAGGGAGAGATGCCCAGGGTGGGTACCAGGGAAGGGGGGTTGTCTTCTCCAGGTACAGTCCTCTCAGAATCGCCCTGGAAGGTAGGCCTTCAAGGCCTGGTCCACAAGCTTCCCATGCACTTTAACAGTGTTCTAAAGCGGGGCTGGAGAGATGGCTCAGCGGTTAAGAGCATTGCCTGCTCTTCCAAAGGTCCCAGCAACCACATGGTGGCTCACAACCATCTGTAATGGTGCCCTCTTCTGGCCTTCAGGCATACACACAGAAAGACTATTGCATAAATATATAAATAAATAAATAAATAAATAAATAAGTTTAAAAAATAAATAAATAAAAATAGTGTTCTAAAGCAGTGTATGGGGCCAAACACCCACCCGTCTGGATCCCTTAGGCAGCCTCTGGAAGTCGGTGGCTCCATTGCAGAACCACTGAAGGCAAAGCAGAGGCAGAGCCAGATATAAAAATTCTGTGACCCCATTGCTCTCAGGAGAGGAGGGGGGAAGTCCTCCAGATGCAAGCCCGCTGGAAGCTGCAGACAGCACCCTGCGTCAACATCTTCATCCCTCCAGTGGTCAGCAAGGGCAGGGGAAGGAGACCCTGACTGAAGAGTAGGAGGTGGGCCAGTCAGCCCCAAGACCTGGCCAGAGCGGGAACCACTTCCTTTCACACAGCCTCTGAGACTGCATAAGAGGTGGGAACAGCGCACTGCGCTGAGGTGGAGAAGCCTGTGGTCCCCAGTGTAAGCACCTGACAGTGCCCCCGAAAGTGCTGGGGTGTAAGACCCACCCCCTGCCTAGCATTCCATCCCCAGTCACCAAGGAGTCCTGCGTGGTCTCTCCTGCCGTCCTGATGGGACAGCGACGGCGCATGGGCCTGTGTTGGGCTGAGGGGCACGGGCAAAAAACAAAGGTCGGGGTCGGGGGGGGGGGGTCGGGGGCCCCTTCCCAGCTCCTGATGACAACTACACGCCCTCTGCTTTGGGGGACAGGTGGATAGGGAGGGACCCAACCGCACCTGGAGGAGACAAGCCTGTCTTGGAGCTGCGTTCCCAGACTTTGTCAACTTCAAAAGCAATTTCCTTTATTGTTGGCGCCTTTGGCTGGAAGAGTGGATGAGTAAATTAACGTTGGGTGCAGGTGGGCACAGTTAATGCCTGTGCCTACCATCATCTTCTCTCCATGGTAAACAAAGATACCCTGGGCACCCGGGCAGTCGGTTCCAGGCGGCCCCTGCAGCCCCACACCCAAACCCCCTCCCTCTCCACAGAGGAAGGCTTCTCTGTGGGAGAGACCTGGAGCCCTTCCCCAGCTCAGGGGGGTCCACACCCCTGATAGATCCCAAGAGCTACCTGGCTCACCTGCCCCACTACACAGACTCATGGGGATCCTTCCTCTTTGCCCTGCCACAGGAAGTCCTGTATACTGCAATTGTTGTGATTATCTTGTACCTCCTGGGACTTCCAGGCCTGGCTAGCTCCCCAGCCTCCCTACCATTGCATTTACTTCTTGAGGACTGAGGACCGGAGGCGGCTCTCTCAGCTGACTGGGCAGCTGGGGCTTCTGAGGCCCGTGTCCATGCTCAAGAGGCTGCCTCTCCCACCAAACTTCACCCAGTCCTGTAAGGAGGAAGGACCCTATCCTGGCAGAGGCAGAGGCCCAGATGGGGTGCCCCACTGCACCCCAGGGTAAGATCCCACTGACTGCCAGCAGCAGCAAGATCGCCAGTCTCGAGAGTTCTCACACCCTGACCGCAAATGTCCTTAACACTAAGCGCACGGCCTCACTTCCCCTTCCGTCAGCCCGGTAAGACAGGCGTTCTGTGTTCATTTACCTGGGCTGGATGGCCACAGCCCTACAGATGGAGACACTCGCTACCCACTGCCTCCTTTGCTCCTTTAATGGACGCTTGGCAGCGGGTACTCGGTCCCTCTCTCCCCTTCTTTCCTCTCTGGGGCTGGGAACTGAAGCCGGGGCCTGAGGCTTGCCGGGAAAAGCCCTCTAGCGCAGAGCTGTGTTCTCTGTCCTGAAGCTAGCACCCGCAGAAGATGGATTACCTGTTGTGAGGTCAGGAGTCAGGGTATAGGCTCCCTTTGCCAACTCACAGTAGCCACGTGCTGCCCGCCCACAGACAGCAGAAGAACTCCAACACCACTCAGCCCCAATCCCACAGCCGGCCTTAGAATCTGTTCTGGAAGCCCGCCTCCCAGAAAGTCCGTAGGTCCCTCTCTGAGCCCGCAGCCACCATCCTCAGGGGCTTTGCTATTGATTCCCAGGGTTCCCGGCAGCCTCCTGCCCTTCTGTACGGCTCTCTCCACTCCAGTCTATCTTCTGCCTTTGGTCACCAGTCAGCTTTCTCCACATCCAGGCCTGCTGCCAACCAAACTGCATGGTAAACTCTCAGGCAGGGCCTGGTGAGACACACCTACAATCCCAGCCCTCCGGAAGGGGTGGTAGTGGGGTCTGGAGTTCAAGACCAGTCTCAGCACGGTGATTGGAACAAGAATGGCCCCCTTGAAGGACCAGTCCAGGCTAGAGTGAGGCCCTATCTCAAAACAAAGAGAGCCATACAGGGATCAGCAGAGCTTGTGCTTGTGGCCAAGACTGAGGACCTGAGTTCGATCCTGCGCCAGGCCCGTGGGGTGGAGGGAGAACAGACTCCTGCAAGCGGTCCTCTGCCCTCAACACGAGTGCCATGTCATATCTGTCTGCCCCAACCGTAAATAAATAAATTGAATAAATAATTTTGTTTTTCAAGTCAGGGTTTCTCTGTTGTAGCCCTGGCTGTCCTGGAACTAGCTTTGTAGACCAAGCTGGCCTCGTACTCAGACCTCTGCCTCCTGAATGTTCTGATTGAAGGCGTGCGCCACCACCGCCTAGCTAAATAATAATTTTTTTTTAATTTTTATTTATTTATTTATTATGTATACAATATTCTGTCTGTGTGTATATCTGTAGGTTAGAAGAGGGCACCAGACCTCATTACAGATGGTTGTGAGCCACCATGTGGTTGCTGGGAATTGAACTCAGGACCTTTGGAAGAACAGGCAATGCTCTTAAACCACTGAGCCATTTCTCCAGCCCCCATAAATTTTTTTTTTTCTTTTTCGAGACAGGGTTTCTCTGTGGTTTTGGAGCCTGTCCTGGAACTAGCTCTTGTAGACCAGGCTGGTCTTGAACTCACAGAGATCCACCTGCCTCTGCCTCCCAAGTGCTGGGATTAAAGGCGTGCGCCACCACCGCCCGGCAATAATAAATATTTTTAAAACAAAAGATAAGCCGGGCATCATGGAGCATGCCTTTAGCCCCAGCACTCAGGAGGCAGAAGCAGGCAGATCTCTGAGTTCAATGCCAGCCTACTGTACAGACAGAGTTCCGGGATAGTTGGGGTTACACAGCAAACCAAAAATAAAAAGAATCCCCAACAAGATGACTATAGAACAAAAGACTGACTGACCCTGTCTTGAAACGCAAAAATGAAAACAAAATTCAGGACACCCAAAGGGATCCATGGCCTCCTCCTCATGCCTGTCACGTGCCAGGATCTTGTTCTCTACACATGAAAAGAGTCTCCATTTCTGGGCTCCAGGAAGTGAGCTTCATCTCCTAGGCACAGGCCAAGAAAGAGAAGCCCTCTTAGGCTCCAGACGCTCAGGCCTGACTGAAAAAGCAAACCCTCTTGGCTCCCCGCACACCGAGCTTCTCATAGTTGGAGTGGGTAGGCTGAGTGGCTGGGGCTGGAGACAGGTCCTCTGTGAGCTGTCAGATGCTCCCACCTGCTGACAGATGCCTCAAGGGTCCCTTGTTTCAGTGTGAGGTGCTAAAAGCTTCCCACAGATTATTGAATTTTAGCCCTCTGAAGGGGAGACACTAGCCCCATCCTACAGGAGAGGAAGCTGAGGAAAAAGCATGTGGAGAACTTGCTTAATGTGAGAAAGGCCAAGAGACCAGCAGAGACCAGTTTCCTGTCTGTTCTTTGGGGCCACGGAGGAGTTTATCTATTCCCTGGGGCATGAAGGAAATGGGAGGTCCCTGTAGGGCTCAACTAGGGCCCCAGGGTAGAGGGGAAAGGTCTGATAAGGCCTGTTTCTTTCCCCGTTCCCCCCCCCCCCCAAGCCATCCCTCTGCAGGAAAAATAACAGACAGCAGTTACTCCTTAAGGTGTGAACCTTGTTCTCTGTGGATGACCCAGCCTCTTCCCAGGGAAGGCAGAGTCTTCTGAGCAGCTGAGGTGAGAAGGGCTCCAGCTCAAAGCCCTGGGATTTCCCTTTTGTGGGAGCCAGCAACACCTAATGCCCAACCCCTGGACCCTGAAGGCTGGACCTTTCGGTGAGTCTGAGTTCTTAGAACCACTCGGTGGCTGACTACAGAGAGGGGCAGGTTTGGTTTAGGAGCCCAGGTAGTACTGCCAGATTTAGAAATAAACGTTCAAAGGCCAGGAAAGGTGGCTGTAACCCAGTACCCAGAAGGATACCAAGTTGAGATTCTCTCTCTCTCTCTCTTTCTCTCTCTGTCTTCTTTTGGTTTTTCTTTTTTTTTCTTTTTTTTTTTTTTTTGG
>NW_004949102.1:6809596-6810960 GCF_000317375.1 Microtus ochrogaster | reverse complement strand
AAAAAAAAAGACCAGCCTGGGCTACAAGAGCTAGTTCCAGGACAGGCTCCAAAGCTACAGAGAAACCCTGTCTCAAAAAACCAAACAACAAACAAACAAACAACCCCCCCCAAACAAAACAAAAAACCCCACAAAACTCTCTGTCTGCCCTTCTTCTAAAGAGGCAGATTCTGTTTCTCTCTCTTTTCTCTCCCCTTCCCTTCCTTCTCCATAACCCACTAAATAAACTCTATACCCAAACAAAAAGAGGAAAGAAAATGAATAAATATAAATTTAATAAGTAAAAATAAAATATTCTCAGTCAAATTTTAATTCAAATAAACCGTGAGTGCTTTTAAACTTGTCCTGTTTGATATTTGGGATGTACTTATTCTAAAGAATTCCTGTCTGCGTGGAATTCCAGTTTGGAGTGTCTAGTGTACCTGGCCCCTAGGGCCTGAGCTTTCCTTGGCCCCATGTGTGACCAACAGCTCCGGATTGTCCCCTTTGCTTTCTGTTGTCATCTCTAAGGGGCCTCTTTAGTCCTGGTGCAAATTCAGAGCTCATTCAGACCGCGAGGCCAGTCTGGTCCCAGGGTAAGGCATCAATGACTGATGTCATGGTCCCTTCCTCGAGGCCAGCTCGGCCCTCCTTACCTTTGCAGCAAAGGTGTGCTGAGGGCTTCTGGGAGGCTAAGAGACCTGGCCTTAGTCTAGGAGTAAGTTGGTGGTCAAGAGCAGCTGGTGACCAGAGGAGCATAGCTTCATTTTTAAGGGTGTCCAGGGACCCAGGCATGGCATGCAGCCAGAGAAAGCAACTCTTGGAACAGTCTAGAGCGCTATGGCTGGAAGAAATTCTGACTGTTTTGTTGCTTTATTTCGGGATGCTGAGCATGGACTCCAGGGCCTTGCATGAGGTACGCAAGTGCTGTGCCTCTGAACCCCTCCACACGCTCACTGCTCATATCTCAAGAAATGAGTGTATTCCAAGGTCCAGAGAGGCATTTGTGGCTCCAGTCCTCAGACCCCTCTACCCTGGGGCCAAGCCGTGTATCATTGATACCTCATTACTCTGGTTTCTGGCCAGGATACGTGGTGCGGTCCCTTATTAAGTCTTTAGCATTTTTGGTTTAGCAATATTTTACAACTCCCTTTGTTTCATTGAGTTATGGTAAGGGAAATGAGTAACATAGTCCCACTGTCCCTGACTTCCCAGATGTGTCAGAGTGTCATATAAGAATGTCACTCAACTGGAAACAACCTAGATGCCCTTCAATGGAAGAATGAATGAAGAAAGTATGGGATATATACATATTAGAGTATTACTCAGCAGTAAAAAACAAGGACTTCTTGAATTTTGCGTACAAATGGATGGAAATAGAAAAC
>NW_004949102.1:6806043-6808046 GCF_000317375.1 Microtus ochrogaster | reverse complement strand
GGTCCTGAGTTCAATTCCCAGCAACCACATGGTGGCTCACAACCATCTGTAAAGAGGTCTGGCGCCCTCTTCTGACCTTCGGCTCTCCTGAGGATCCCTAGGAGCACCCACTGAGCAATGGTTCCTAGGTTGTCCCTGTGGGAAAATGGTTGTAATTGACTCTGGGGCTGTAGTGTCGTGGGCTAAGTACTCAGGTGCCAAAAGCACCCAAATCCCACTAGCACTGGGCAGCTCTGGGGGAGCCTGTGTCTCTTGACTGCAAGGGGATCCCATTCGACAACAGTTGAGGTCCTGCCTGTGGCTAGCGCCCAGTCCTCTCACGTCCCATGGGCATTCAGAAGGAAGAACCTGAACTGACTCTTGGAGAGTGACTGGGCAAGCTAGTGTCACTGTGTACCTTGTAAGGGCTCACTGGGACCCCTGGGCTGAGCTTAGAAAACGGTTAGCTGCCACCTCTACATTAGGTGTGGTTTAGCGTGGTTTTGTACTTTTCCTGGGGTGGGATGAGGCATAGGGTGGGTGTTGTTCCTTTTTTGTAAATGACTTTTGGTTTTGTTTTTTTCCAAGATAGGGTTTCTCTGTGTAGCTCTGGCAGTTCTGGGACTTGCTCTGTTTACCAGGCTGTCCTTGAACTCACAGAAATGGGCCTACCTCTGCCTCTCAAGTGCTGGGATTAAAACAATACAATAATTTATTTACTCTTATGTGCATTGGTGTGAGGGTGTCAGACCCCCCTGAAAATGAGTTACAGGCAGGTGGAGCTGCCATGTGGGTGCTGGGAATTGAACCTGCATCCTCTGGAAGGGCAGACAAGAGCTCTTAACCACTGAGCCATCTCTCTAGCCCCCACCAAGTTCTGGGATTAAAGGCCGGGGTCACCACTGCTCATCCTCTCCTGGGATTTTTAATCCTCTGGATATAATTTATTTATAGCTCAGAGTATCGGTTACCAAATGCCATCATTCATTCATTCAACAAAAACTTAACACATGTATATTTGCGTGTGCTGTGCATGCCTATAATTTCAGTGCTCAGGCAGAGGCAGAGGCAAGTGGAGTTCAAGTTCAAACCTAGTTTGGGCTGTACATAACAAGTTTAAGGCCATCTTGAATTACACACAGAAAACCCATCTAAAAAAAGAAAGAGAGAAGGAAAGAAAGGAAGGAAGGAAGGAAGAAAGGAAGAAAGAAAGAAAGAAAGAAAGAAAGAAAGAAAGAAAGAAAGAAAGAAAGAAAGAAAGAGTGAGCACTGGGGATATAGCTCAGTAGTAGAACACTTGTCTCCCCCTGGGTTTAGTTCACAGCACTACAAAAACAAAAGACTCAAGTGTCCATTCTATGCCCAAACAGACAACCTTGGTCCTGAAGCAATAACAACCTTGTGCCTGGATTTTTATCATGAAAATAGAAGGTACATTGTGTGCGTGTGAACAGGGTCTTTGGGTAGGGTTCCTGGGTCTTCCAGCTTCAGGGCTACTGAAGGGTCATAGGCAAGCTTGGGACCATCATATGAATAGAAGAGCTCAAAGTGAGGCTAGGTAAGAACTGGTTGGGGCTGACTCAGAGCTTAGGCCAAATGTTGCTCCTTCTGGTTAGAATCTGGAATTTCCCCCACAGGCTTATGTGTTTGTCCTCTATCCCTAGCTGGTGGTGCTATTCTGCTAAACTGTGGAGCCTTTGAGAGGCAAACACCAGGTGACAGCAGTGGGTCACTGGATATGGGCCTGGAAGGTCATACCTGCCTCTGGTTCCAACTTGAGCTCTCCACTTTCTGTTCATCAAATTGTGAGGCACCCCAGTCACAAGCTCCTCTGTCCTGGGGCTGCTTTGCTATGCCATTCCTGCCATTGTGGGCTATGTCCCTATAAACTGTGAGCCACTGTAGACTGTAACCCTGTAAACTGTGAGCCATTGTGGACTGTATCCCTGTAAACTGTGAGCCATTGTGGACTGTATCCCTGTAAACTGTGAGCCATTGTGGACTGTATCCCTGTAACCTGTGAG
>NW_004949102.1:6804149-6805943 GCF_000317375.1 Microtus ochrogaster | reverse complement strand
CATTGTGGACTGTATCCCTGTAAACTGTGAGCCATTGTGGACTGTATCCCTGTAAACTGTGAGCCATTGTGGACTGTATCCCTGTAACCTGTGAGACATTGTGGACTGTATCCCTGTAACCTGTGAGACATTGTGGACTGTAACCCTGTAAACTGTGAGCCAAAATAAGCCTCACCCTACTAAAGGTGCTCCTGTCAGCTGTTTGTCACAATGAGCAACCAAATGAATACAGCCTTGGAGGGACGGAGCAGAGTGGTGGAGCCCCTCAACCCAGATCCTCAACCCAGATAGAAGAACTGGGACTCTGCTGAGTTTCTCAGGGACAAGGAATGAGAGAGAGAGAGAGAGAGAGAGAGAGAGAGAGAGAGAGAGAGAGAGAGAATTCTGGTTCAACCCTCAGATCTACCACTCATGAGCTGTGACTTGGACAAGTTGTTCAGTCTTCCTGAACCTCGATTTCCTCATCTGTGTGGCAGATGATCCTGAGGAGCAGATGAAGTAGCCTGTGGGGAAGTTCTTCATCAGCAGAAAAGGGACATTTTCAGACCCAAGTGCGAGGAAGACCAGGGCTGAGTTCTTTCTGGTCTCTGGGTCGGGGAGAGCTTGAAAAGTGAGGTAAGATCTGAGCACCCAGTCTTCCTGCCTGCAGAGGGCTTAAGAAAAGGAAAAATAGCCAGGAAGAAGCCAAGCATAGCTCACACCTATAATCATAGCATTTGGGAGACTGAGGCAGGAGGATTGCTACAAGTTTGGGGTTGAGCTACCTAGTCAGTTCCAGGACAGTTTTCTCCTCCCACCTTCCCATGTGCTTCTAGGATTGATGTCACCCAGGTGGCCAGACTTAATGAAGCTTTGTGGCTTGGCCGTCTCCCCTCCCCCACAGACTATCCCTCTAGCCCTATATCCTGCTTTTAAACTTTCTTTCTTTCTTTTTTTTTTTTTCTTTTTTTTTTGGTTTTTCGAGACAGGGTTTCTCTGTGGTTTTGGAGTCTGTCCTAGAACTACCTCTTGTAGACCAGGCTGGGTCTCGAACTCACGGAGATCAGCCTGCCTCTGCCTCCCAAGTGCTGGGATTAAAGGCATGCGCCACCACTGCCCGGCTTTTTTAAGACAGGGTTTCTCTGCAGCTTTGGGGCCTGTCCTGAAACTCGCTTTGTAGACCAGGCTGGCCACACAGATCTGCGTGTCTGGAATAAAAGGTATATGCCACCACTGCTTGGCTATCTTGTTCTTTTAAAATGGTGATTTCACTATGCAGCCTTAACTAGCCTAGCACTCGCTCTGTAGACTAGGTTTGCCTAGAGATTCGCTTGCCTCTGCCTCATGAATGATGGCATAAAAGTCATGAGCTACCCACCCAGATCATTTGTTGTTTGCTTGTTTTATTTTTCTCCTGAATGCATAGAGATCCACCTGTCTCTACCTCCTGAGCACTGAGATTAAAAGCATAAACTACAATGCCTGGCTGAGCCCCACTTTTTACGTGGGTGCTGAGGATTTGAACTCAGGCCCTCAGGCTTGCACACAGACCTATTCCTCCAGCCCCACGTTCTTGCTCAGCTGTACTTGATTCTGTTTGTGTGTATATTGTATCTCATCAAAGCCATCTCAACAAAACCTAAGCCATACTCACTCCGTCCCACGTCCTCCACAGACAGGGATGTCATCCTGGTGAATCCACAGCTTACTCACCTGGAACAACCAGAAAAAACTCCCTTGCGGGCCGGGCGATGGTGTCGCACGCCTTTAATCCCAGCACTTGGGAGGCAGAGGCAGGCGGATCTCTGTGAGTTC
>NW_004949102.1:6798028-6804049 GCF_000317375.1 Microtus ochrogaster | reverse complement strand
AGACCAGCCTGGTCTACAGAGCTAGTTCCAGGACAGGCTCCAAAGCCACAGAGAAACCCTGTCTCGAAAAACCAAAAAAACAAAAAAAACAAAAAAAAAACAAAAAACTCCCTTGCGGAGGGGCTACCTCTGGGAAGAGGAACGTGGAAAAGCTGCTCTGAAGTAGAACACAACTCACTCATCTTACAAGTTACTCCGAGGTGGAAGAAGACAGCCAGATGAGACCCACAGAAAGTTATTCCCCTGCCCATGGGCCGTCTTCTTCACCCTCCTGTCTCTGCAGAAGCTGGGGCTGGATGCTGCTTAGCAAAAATGTTATTCCCACAAAGGGTGGTGGAATTGGGAGAACCGAAGTCACTCATGTTCAGAGGAGACTCAGAGCAGCGAGGGACCATGACAGCCACCATTTGACATGTGTGCGTGGAGGGTTAGCATATGGCCAGTAATGACCAGCTGTTCTCTGTTGGTTCCAGATGGAGTCTAAGAAAAACAAGCCTCTTGGATAGCAGGAAAGATTTAGGTGGTGCAGAGTGATGAACTTCCTGAGAAGAGGCATGGGGACCTCGAAATCGTGTTTATGCACATCTGTAGGTCAGCTATTCTCAATCGTGGGGTCACAACCCCTCTGGGGGGGGGGTCACATATCAGGTATTTACATTACAGTTCATAATGGTAGCAGAAGCATAGATATGAAGTAGCAATGAAATAATTTTATGGTTGGGGCATCACCACAACATAAGGAACTGTGTTAGAGGTTAGAGGATTGCAGCTTTAGGAAGGTTAAGAACCATTGAGGTAGGTGCTTGTGAGCGTGTGTGTGTGTGTGTGTGTGTGTGTGTGTGAGAGAGAGAGAGAGAGAGAGAGAGAGAGAGAGAGAGAGAGAGCGAGCATGTGTATGCCTGTGTATGTGTGTCCAGGATAAAGGATCACAACACTCTGTAATTCTTTTCTCTATAGCACACTAGGAAGGGAAAGGCAACTCTCGCTCTGATATGGGCATGTGTCCCTCTGGGCTGGGGACAGAGAGATGGACTCAGGCCTTTTCTCTGGGTGCTTCTGAGGGTAATTAGCTGACTGGCCCATCAGTAAGACCCCCCAAACCAAAGGTCTGTGGAGCCAGATGGATACTTACTTTCAAGGCCAATCTCCTCCCAGACAGCCCTGCGCACTCTCCTCCCCATTAGTGCAGAAGAGAGCATCCATCACCGTGTGTGTGTGTGGGGGGGGGGGGGGCTGGTGATGTCGCAGGCCTCCAAGGCAGAGGAAGTAGTCCAACCCCTCCGAGGTGCTAAATCTTTCATGGGGCAGAAGGCTGGGTAGGGATGGCTGGTGAAGAAACACTTCAGGGACTTGCAGAAATCAATTCCTTCAAGAGACCCCATCCGCGGCAGGCAGTCTAGGGTGGAGACTCGGGTGTGTGACAGAGACACAATGAAGAGAGGTGGCAGTTTCCCAGCTCCAGAGAGTGAGCCCAGGACATGGGGCCCAAGGAAGGCAGCTTCTAGTACTCCGTGAGAGGGAGCAAGGAGGAGCGTTTCCAGCCCTGCCTCCCTGTGTGGCCACAAAGGCTCCACAGGTGATTAAGGACTGGTTCCTTTAGTCTGTTGACCATCCTGGGCCACACAAGGGCCAGCAGGAAGGTTCCATAGTTCCGCAAATTTCTGAATTGGTAGGTAGAGCACCTTCCACATTATCTGTCGGACCAGGTGAGTTTAAAGGCCCGCACAGAATCTAGAACTGGACGATTGGGCTCCTGGGGGACTGTGCTAATTACTAGACATCTATTTCTCCACACCGTGTAGCAAACAGCAGGAGGCTCAATATATGCATGATTTTGAGCAATTTGATTTACTCCTCCGAGCTTCGGTTTCTCCATTTGAAAAATAGGCAAAATGCCTCCTTCTTCTCATAGGGGATAAAGAGGATGCATATGTGATAGATACGTCCAAGGATTCCCGCCAAGATCAGGCCCTGCACCAGAAGCCTTCAGACACCTAGCGCAGCACAGTCCCTGCAGGCCAGACTGTTTGCACCATGGCTACCACAGCTTCTTCAATGTGTCTTGGAAAAGGAAGCTGGAGGGATGAAGAAAGTTCAACAATGGAAAAGCAGATGTAGTTCCGGGGCTTTCTTCTAGCCCCCAGTTCGCAGGTGTGGAGCCTGTCCACGGTCTGTGCCTAGGACAACGAAGAATGGGGAGAAGACAAGCCTGGGAAGTCCCCTTAGCATCCCCTTGGAATGACGAGGCCCAGGCTGAGGTCCTGCTGACTGACGTTGTCACGCAGAGCAGAGGCCACGGCAGAGACAGATTAGGGGATGTGTGCCCTGTCCTACTCAGCTAGGAGCCTCTCCCTGTGTTATGGAATCCCATACTCTCCTGGCGACTCCATAGTGTTATGCCCATCCAGTCACTCAAATACAGACTTAGGGACCCCCTTTCTGGAGCCAGGCGCGGCCGGTGGGTGTGGCCCTTCCCTCTGGCTGGAGGTTTTATCCCGGAGGGTTCAGGCTAAAGGGTTGAGTAGAGCATTCCCCCCTCTCCGCCCCGACCAGCCCACCCTGGAAGTTGAAACTAGGCTATGATTCACATGGAGCTCCTAGCACTTTGGCATCTTTGCTACAGACCAAAGGCTGCCTCCCTCAGGGTAGAGCTGGCAGCTGCAGAGAAGGCCAGTACCTGCCTGTCTCAAGGGTCTCCCGAGGGCCGGCAACTGTAGCACCCACCACGGAGGGGTTCCCTTTCTTGGTGGAGGCTGGTGGACCGAGCGGTGATCACAGCGCTTCAGAAGTTCCTGATACTGTGGATCGGCGCCTGCTCCAATACACTCGGACTGATTCCTCTCTCCCTTGATTTCCGACCCCCAATTCTCCCTGGAAAATCCTGCTTTGTCTCTGGGGCTAACGAGGCTGTCCTCCTGCTGGCGGGACGCTAGGATAATCTTTCCGTGCGGCCCACCCTCCAGGGGTGTTCCCAGGGAAAATCTCTGCAGTTCCCGGGGAAGCTCTCTCAAGGAAGGCCACGGGGCTTCCCCAGGGGTCCCTTGGCGTCCTTTAATCTCCCACTCCCGAGCTCTGTACGGACCTTGCGCCCCCGCCCAGAGGAAAGATTCCAAGAATTGGACACTGGCCCACAGTTACCTGCCTAGCCGGGCTTGGGAATCTTTCATCTGCAAAAACAAAGAGCAACAGCAAAGAGACTGGGAGACACAACTGGGGGAGGGGGGGGCTAGCTACAACGCGAATGGGGAGGACTGTGCTCTTTCACCTGCACGGAGCCCTGGGAGTCTGAGGGGCTGCGGGCAACCTGGAGAGACTCCGAGTCACCTACCTCAGAAAAAAAAAGACACCGCTAAGACACGGCGCTGAAAGCAAGTGTTGGCTGGTTGGCGACGGGAAAGTGCAGGGCTTCGTTCGCGGGCGCGGTGCGCCAAGGAGCGCATTTGCATGCTCAGACAACCCCGTCTCCTAGAACCTACGTGACTGGTGCCAAAAACAAAACAAAACGACAACAAAACGGTCTGCTGAAAAAGCACCTTGCCTAAAAAGAAAAAAATGTTTACAAAAACATTTCCTAATTCGATGTTCACAGCAGTCGTCTGATTTGGGCAAGCCCCCAATTCAAAGAGAAACTGAATCTCAAAATAGCTCACCAAATTGCGCGACCCCCTCCCCCCCAAATGGGGGTAGGATCTCAAAAGAGTTCCTGGAAGGCCTACTCTCTGTGACCCGGCTGGCCTGGAATTTGTGGTGACCTTCCTGACTCTGCTTCCCAAATGCTATGATTATAGGTGTATGATAGCACATCGCACCCAAACATATGTTAGGAAATTTCATAAATAATGTAGACTATTGTTTTAATTTGGAACATTTAAGAGATAACTCTTCCAAAGGTACCAAAATGAAAAACAAAACAAACAAAACAGCGTTTAAGCCAGGCGGCGGTGGTGCGGGTCAGCGGAGGAAAAAGGATCTGAATTCTGAGTTCGAGGACAGCCTGGAAAGAAAAGGGAGGGAGGGAGGCGTTTGTATGGTTTGGGGACAAATTATTCAGCACTGTTAAATTCTGCTTTGGACATAGGGAGTGAAACCTGGCTCAGGGCCAAACAGTATTTGGGTCACCGACCTTTGGATAATCTATTGAAGGCTGTAGGGGGGCCAATCCCCTAAGAACTGCAAACATAAACTGACTAGATCCTCAAGGTTTCTGAGCTTGTATCCGGGAAGTCTGAGCTTGGTGTGTGGCTGGTGCGTTCTCTCCTCTAGGTGCAGTGGATGCTGAAGGGTCGTGGGGGGAGGGGGAGACAGCCAAGGTGATCCTTCCCTGGTGGGGAAAGGGAGTCCCAACCCCAGCTGAGCAACGCGGTGAGACGTCCTCCGTAGGGCCAAGCTCCTTCTGTTTCGCATCCTTCCCATTCCGGAAGAAGGCACGAAGATGTTTTTCCGTTTTATAGACAAAGCAACCGGCTAAATGCGGTCCTCTCCGCGCTGGCCTTGGTCTGTGCTGACTCGGGTTAGAGACTTTTTGGAAATGGGGCTCGAGACTCCTGTAAAGCCAGCAGACGCCAGACCCGAGCTGCGAAGCCATGAGGTCCTCTCTTTCTCTCCCTTCCCCCAGCCCTTGTTCAGAGCAAGGGTTCGGGAACCGTAACAGTTCAGAGCGGAGAGCTACAGCAGCCGAAGTCCGGTGGTCTGCAGCTGGCCTCCCGAGTGCTACTCCTTCAAGACCGCAAAGCAAAGCAGGCTGGTTTTAAAAACAAAAACAACAACAACAACAACAACAAAAAACAACCCACCTCAACTTTTGAGTGTCCTTTTAAATTAAAAGGTCAATAAAACATATAGGCAGCACAACTCGCCTGTAATAACCCAGAAAACACACACACACAGAAATGTTAAAATTCTTCGATTTTCTTTAGTACATAAAAAGGTAATGTTAAAAGTCCTCTCCCGTTTATATTTTTTCACAAACAGGAACCCATGGGCCCTTTGCGTTTTTCATTGAATGCCCAGATAATTTTCAAGATATGATCTCACACACACACACACACACACACACACACACACACACACTTTAGTAGATTTAAATTAATGATTTAATTAGTTAATTTATCGGGCGGCAGGAACTCGATATGCATTCCAGGCTGGCCTTAACCCGGGATCCTCTTGCTGTAACCTCCCCGAGGCTGATTACAGGTGCACGGCTCCAGACCGGCTTCTAGCTCTTTTGAAAGCCGCGTGGATTCCTTGGAGGATCTCCTTCCTTTTGTGGGCGTGCTTCATTCTTTCCCAGCTGGCTCGGCACCTCCGCTTCCCGCAGCTGGAGTGGTTCTCCTGAGCTCCAGCAGAAATTCGTCCAGGATTCTGCAGCCTCTTGGAGAGAATGTTCAGCGGCACAAACACAGCCCCCGGGGCCAGCTAGTTAGCTGTTTTTTTTTTTTTTTTTGGTTTTTTTTTTTTTTTTATATAAATAATATAAATAAAGGGAATATGCATTTCTCATTATCATAATGAAAATCTTTATTACTAAGCTTTCAAGAATTTAATCTGTCCATATACACCCCGAATATGTTTTCCCTTAGATGATTTTTTTTTTTTGAGAGAGAGATGATCTCACTGTATGCTGCATGCTGGAAGTCAAACTTGCAAACTTCCTACCTCAGCCTCCCAAGTGTTAAATCCTGGGAGGATTGGTATGGCAGACCACCATGTCATATCTTGGTAATGATATTTTCTTGTTTTGAATGCTAAGAATCATTGTATTTAATGATAAGCAAAGGAGACATTTTCTGATGTTTAGTCATCTTATTAAAGAATAGTAGTTTGGTTTTATATTTAAAACTTGAGTTCGGGGGCTGGAGAGATAGCTCAGCGGTTAAGAGCACTGGCTGCTCTTCCAGGGGTCCTGAGTTCAGTTTCCAGCATCCATATGATGACTCACAACCATCTGCCATGAGATCTGGCTTGCAGGCATACAAGCAGACAAGTACACTGTATATATAATAAATAAATCTTTAAAATAAA